>NC_090449.1:909345015-909646947 GCF_031143425.1 Pleurodeles waltl | reverse complement strand
TACGCGGTGAATCCGCCCCGGAAAAGGTGGCGGATTGGTAGGTTGTGATACTGTGGGTGGTACTTTGTCCTCCGCCTGTCTGTTGGCGGTGACTGCCGTGCTGTTTGTTTGTACCGCCGTGGCGGTAAGTGTGTTAAAGTAGCTGTCTCTGTTGGCCGTTTCTGCCACAGTCGTAATTCCAATTTTTCTACCGCCGGCCTGTTGGTATTACCGCTGCTTTAACACCATCCGCCAGGGTTGTAATGACCACCTGAGTGTCTTTTTGCGGTCCAACTGATGAAGTCTCTCCTTTTTGAGGGGTGAGGTGGAATGAAGAACATTCGGAGACTGATGGACTGTCTTGATGTGAAAAGAGGTCACAACCTTTGTGAGAAAATCTGCTCTAAACTTACGCACCCACTTGTCCTAAAAGAAGGTAAGAAAAAAGGCTGAACTGACTGAGCTTGGAGATCACTCAAGTGATGAGCTGAGGTGATTGCAAAGAAGAAAACCGTCTTCTTTGCTTGACAGACGATTCAAAGGGAGTACACATGAGAAACGTAAGGCACAAATTAAGGTCCCACTGTTGCATTACAAAGCATTTTGAAGGTGATTAAATTAAGGATGGTTGGTCTGGCAAAAGCAAAATGGCCTAAGGGGCTAACAAGCAACATAAAACAGTGCCCACTGCAAGTCCCTTATAGGCCAAATATAGGAGGAACTGTAACCCACCTTACAGTTTGGCTTTTAAATGATCTGCATGATGAGCGTTACATTAGCCTTGTCCCACGGTCCTGCACAAATGGATTTGTGGAAGGACACCTGGTTGCCAGAATGGCATCCACTGCTCCAGGAGCAGCCAACTGCTGCCACTCAGTCTCCACCCATGGAGGTGCAGGCTGCATAAGCCCAGGTGCATGACCCTTCACCGCTGAGGCAGAAGATTCTACAGAAGCGGCAGACTGATTGGTGAACAGATGCTGATGTCCAGAAGTTCTGAGTACTACAATATTCTGGCCCAATATTGGACTACCAGAATGACTTGAAACCGGTTGTTTTTGATGATCGTCAGAACTTAAAGCATGAGGGGATGTAGCAGAGGGAGCATACCAGAGACCCAAGCACCACTCCAGGCAGAATGCTGGAGATGCTTGACACTGAGGGCCAGAATTACCAACATTTTGCGCGGTTTGCTTCACAAACACAACTCAGCACAATATGTTTTTTGTTAATTGCTTTCCAGCAAAAAAATTGCTTTGAGCTGAAAATTGCCTAAAAGTAATGCAAAGTAGTTCAAAGCGTTGCTTTGCATTACTTAGAATCAAAGGGCTGTTACATGGTGACATCGGTGACAGGGTTTTGCGTAAAACATTAACACCATTTGAAATGGCGAGAAATATTTATATTTCTAGTTTCTTTTCAGACTTTACACATGTGCAGCACAGCACACATATAAAGTAGAAAAACTTTCAAAAGATGTCTAGGCATAGTATTCCGTACTGCAACTCTTCCTGTACAAAATCTAAGTTAGACTTGTGCATACACTCTTGCACTATGAAGCAAAGGCGTACTCAGAGTGGAGGAGAGAGCCATATCTCTGTAGGTATGGAACTCTCCTGCTCTCTCCCGGTCATGCAATTAGCACATTTTTGGGTGCTGCACCGAGTTGTGTGAGACTAATAAATCTGGCCTTAAGTTTTCTCAAAGGTGGCAAAGAGATTGAACCAGAGTTCTTTTCACTACTGGACGGCACCATGTGCCACTTATGAGTATAGGTTCCATTCATGATCTGCTAGGTGTCACTGGCTGAGTTTATCTGCCCTACAGTTTAAAGATCCAGTCAGATGGTGTACTATCAGGGAATGCACTGATGATGCAGCAAGTTCCAGAGAAACAGGACCTTCTTGCACAGGGCCAATACCACCCGCCACTTGCTGCTCTATCACTTGGTGATTGTGTTGTCGGTAAGGACTTGAAGTAGCCTTTGCTTGACTGACAGTAGGGAGGCTCTGGCATGCCACGCTAGCAAATCGTATGTGACCTTTGCAGCTTAGCCTTGATGCATCCATCACCACCATCGGCCCTGGGTGGAGTAGGGGGAGTGACTTGCCGTTGGCCAACTGCAGTTAAGCATCCACCACTGTAGATGTTTTGTAGTTTCTTCAGAAACGAGTATACGATCCAAAAGGTTCCTTTGGCTCTGGGCCCACTGAGACTGCAGAACACACAGCAAAGCATGCATGTGCAACCTGGCATGATTGACTAGCAAGATGTAGGGGGCCCCACTGCCAGAAGCCTCAGAGCCATACTCACTGACACCCAGGACTGAGGCTGAACATTAGGATCATAGCCTGAATACCCGGAACCCTTGTTCCGGAAGATGGGCTTGAAAATGTACCTTAACCAGGAAGACTCAGATGTATGGGAGCTTTTGCAAAACAGTCCAGTTTGACTTTGGCACACTGATTGTGAACCCTAGAGATGTAAAAAGGAAAGCCATTGTCTGGGGGTGGTCAATGACGTACTGAGGGAAGCCCTTCTTTCACAACCAGATGTTGAGGTAGGGGAAGGCTGGTACTGCCAACCTTCGAAGATATACTGTGACCGTTGCCATCAGCTTTGTGAGCAACACAGAGGCACTGGTCAGGCCAAAAAGGAGCACAACAAACTAAAAATGATGGTAGTCCATCCTGAACCATCTGTGGGTCTACAGGACAAAAACATGGAAATAAGGATAAGAACATGAAATTAAGCATTATGCAGGTTTGACGCCACCATCCGATCTTCTGGATCCAGAAGAAGATAGAAGCCAGTGTAAGCATGATGAATTTGTCCTTCCACAAGAATAAGTTAAGAGGACGAAGGTCTAAAATAGGGTAAAAGCCTCAACCTTTCTTCAGCACTAGGAAATAGTGGGAGTAACACCAAGATCTGACTTCTGAGGCCAGGTCTCACTCTATTGTTCCTTTTTCCATAAGAGCTTGGACTTCCTGCAGTAAATCAGACAAATGATCCTCCAAAAGCCACTCTGATGTAGGTGGCATAGGCAGCGGGATGCAAAGTAATAGCAGGGCCTTGACTCTTTGTACTATCTACAGGATGCGCCTGTGGGACATTATTGCTTGCCACCCACAGAGAAAATGGGTGATCCGGCCTCCCAGCCGCTAAGAAGAAACTTAAGCGGTTTGGATGGAGTGGTGGGGACTGGGAAGATTGTTGCCCATCCTGGTCTGGGCAGTGCCTTCTAGATTTTGTCTTGCAGTCTCAAACGGACTGGGTGTCTGCTGTTGGGACAGTGAGCCTTAATGTTGCCTAAAGGTAAAGCCCCTATGATGCCTCGGAAGGGGAAGAATTGGCGTGAATAGTGCCTTCTGGGGAGAGAAAGGCTGAGGGGGCATACAATTCCTTTGCTTTCTTTAACACAATTGAGGCCGGAGTCAGTCTTCTGTTCAAAGAGGTAACACCCATCAAAAGGCATATCAATAAGTGACACCTACATGTCATCTGATTTGCCTGTGGATCCCATCCACGGGTAGTGCTGCAGCACCATACCTGTACTGACTACTTTGCCCAATTAGTCTTCTTGGTCCAGATGACTTACTTTGCCGAATCCTGGCCATCCTGAATGGCTTGTGCTCAACTGGCCCTGATGGAACCGATGCGAAAATTTCAGCCATGGAGACTCATAATACATGACAGTTACATCCCTAGTAACTAATACAATATGAATGATTTCAGAACAAGGTTGTAGGGGAGGAATTAGGACTGATTCTGCTGATAGAGGCATGTATCACAGGCTTTCTGGAGTAGGATGCTGCATAAGAAAGGCCAGGTCACCAAGAGCTGGACTATGGCGACATGCCATGTGTTTGTCTGGCAGCGGGCATTAAAAGGATTTTGCCCAAGTGCCCATGATGGCAATCACATCAGCTCAAGAGTGAGAGCTTCATTAAATGGTAGTAGAGGTTTAGAAAATGATTGTCTGCGTAACAAGACCTCTATGAGGATATTAGGCCTCATGGTAATGGAAGGAAAATACAAATCTAGGGCTTCAACTGCCCTTTTAATTACCATGGCAAAGGAGGCAAAATTCTTCTGTAGAAGGACCTGGGGGAGGGGCACTAGCCCTGCGTCAGGGGAAGTACTGAGTCTACTGGTAGGTGCATACAGAAATTGTCATTGTATTGAGGGTAAACATCATGCTCACCATCATCTCCCAGGCTGGTTGGCTCTGATCAGAGTTCAACCCAAAGTAATGTTGAAGTACTACAGGGCGGCCTCCGGGCAAAGGTATTGTTGAGTAAGAAGGATTGAGGGATGAGAGTCTAGGAAAGGATCTGATATGTGGCTTCATTCGAAGACAAGATGGATTTGGTTTAGAGTCGGACAGAACTATGGGCTTGACGTCCTACTCCAGTGCCAACCTCATTGGTGCAGGAAGTGATGCAGCAGGAGCTGGTGTGGATTGTGGCACAGAAGGATGAATCTTTTCCAGAGTAGGATGTAAACCCAAAGAAGGTTCAGGAGGCACAGCTGGTGCAGAGAGCAGACCTGCTAGCAGTAACCCAGCTGGAGACACCATGAATTTGTGGGGCCCAAAGGCACACCAGAGTGAACCAGTAAGGTGCAGAAGATACAAAGCATGCCCTCCAACTGCTCAGACCGAGGGTGACAACGCTGGACGAGGCTCTCTTGGTCCTACAATTCTTCTTTGATTTTCACTTACCTGATGACTATGAGTGCAACAAAGATCTATCATAGGGCTGGCTCCGTCAACAGGAATGGGCTATGTCCTTGGCTTTGAGTGGGAGCAGCGTTTAAGTGACTTTCTTCGATACTCTGAAACATACAGCTTGGCCTCACCTTCCTGGTTCAAATTTGGATTCATTTGAATACACTTGCAACTGAGTTGTAAATAGACCTTAGAAACTAGAGGCGTACCTCTTAGGGATCCGTCATAGACATGTTTGCGACAATCCCTATAAGATTTAAAGCCTGTGAATTTGGGTGATTGTTGGACCTGGCCCTTTCTGCAAGTCATTCCCAAATGTTTTGCCTTTCCCCTCCACTTTTTGCTGAAGTCGTTTTTGTTGGCTTTACGACTCTGGGAACTTTACCACTGCTAACCAATGCTGAAGTGCATGTTCTCTCTGCTAAGAACATGGTAACTGGCTAATCCACAATTGGCAAATTTAATTTACATATAAGTCCCTAGTAAAGTGTGCTTCCTGTGTCCAGGGCCTGTAAATTAAATGGTACTAGTGAGCCTGCAGCACTGATTGTGTCACCCACTTCAGTAGCCCTTCAAACATGTATTAGGCCCACCATTGCAGAGCCTGTGTACACAGTTCTCAACTGCCATATCAACCTGAAAGTTAACCCTCTTGCCAGTGCCAAACCTTCCCTTTTAATACATATAAGTCACCCATACGGTAGGCCTTAGCACAGCCCAAGGGCAGGGTACAGTGAGTTTTTTTCACTACTGCAAGGGCTATCTCCCCCATAGGATAACATTGGGATTACCTTATTAAATTTGTATTAGTGTAATTTCCAATTGGGAAGAACTGACCCCACGTTTTGTATCTCTGGAATCACAATTAAAAATCACAACTCATGGTGAAGTCAGATTTTAAATTGTAACTCTGAAAATGCCACTTTTAGAAAGTAGGCATTTTCCTGCTCTTAGCCCGGTGTGCCTGCAGCCTGTCTCCAATACAAGTCTGGTGTAGGGTGACAACTGAGCGTGTGCATTCCATCTAGACAGCCACAAAAAGGGGGCTTAGGTGTGACCGATGGGCCATCCTGGACAGGATGGGAGGGTTGAATTTGCTACTGCCTCAAAATTACACCTGAATAAGCTGTGCCCTGGCCACACGCAAAGGGCTCAACAACCCTGTATTGTCACTCCAGCCAGCTTGAAATCAGAGCAAGAGAGGAAGAGAAGTCCTTGCACTTCAAAGCCACAGAGTACAAGTGCCTTCCAGAACCAGGGCACCAAAGTATAAATACTGGACCGCAGACACCACACTTTCAGTGCACTTCTGGACCTGTGGATACTCTGCCAGGAAGAAGGACTGCTGTGCTGCCACACGGACCGCTACTCTGCTGAAATGCTGCTCTGGAAGAAATGCTTTCTTGCTGGGCTGACCTTCTGCCTGGTGCCCTCCTTGCCTGAATGAGAAGGATTGGACCCAGAACCAGAGTGACTTCAAGGGCTTGCTGGCTTGCCTCCTGTTCTTCCGAAGTCTCAGGGACACAAAAGACTTCCAACTCACTTTCTACAGCACCTGGACCAACTGTGAGTCTTGCCCTAACAAGTGATGCCAATCCAGTCCTGAGCCTATGGATGTGGGTATAAAGTACTGCTCCAGCAGAACCGATGCATTGCTGCTGTTGCGAGGGACAGAACTGGCACACTGCCCCCATTGCCTGGATCAAAACCGGCGCATCACCTCTATTGCAGAGATTAACTCTGCAAAGCCAGAACTGGTGCATCGCCTTTGGAACTGCCGCACCTCAGGGAAACGGCATTTCTGCTGCTACGTGTAGAAACTCAACACATCTCCTCTACTGCATGGGGAAAATCAATGCATCTCATCTGTTGAGGGGATTAACTCATTCGCATTGCCTTCAGAACCACCACACCAAGTTATAGCCGCATCTCTGCTGCTGCATGGGAAAATTCAACATCTCCTTGACTGTGTGAGGAAAATCGATGCATCTCCTCTGCTGCAGGGATCGACACGGGCGCATCGCCTCTTCAGCTTTCCTCATCTCCATCGGCAGAACCAGGATCAAGGTATTTTTGTTCAGCGGGTCTCACTGGGTCCCTGTAGCCAGACTGATCTCTATCACAGTCAATCTGAACCCTTGACTTTGTCCCAGTCCGGCACTACCATATATCCCAAGTAAGAGCATATTTATTCTAAACGCAATTTCACTGTTTATTCTTTAAAATTTCAAGATCTATTTACTGGGTTTTTGTCGATTTGGTCTTGTTTAAGTTATTAAATTAAGCCCTACATTTCTAACCTGGTGTGGATTATTTTTGTGTGGAGTTTTCACAGTGTTACTGTTATTTAAGTGTTGCACAAATACTTAACACATTGCCTCTTAAGTTAATCCTGACTTCTCCGTACCAAGCTACCAGAGGGTGAGCACAGGTTAACCTAGGGTGTGTTTATGACTTACCCTTACTGAGATTGTGGTTCCTGCTTGGACAAGTTGCATACCTGTGCCAACCAGAAATCTCAATTCCTAACCATAATGGCATATTCCTTTGTAAGAAATTGAGTTATTACTTTCTGAGGATGGGAGTTCTTTACATGCAATTAGTTTGCAAATGTCTGTTTACTGGGAACCACATACCCCACTTTAGCACTGAACTCTCTCTGGGTAGTGAAGCAGAGCAGTACAAGACATACTCAGGGGAGGTGGTGTGAGCTAGTAATCACAAACCACTGGTACGCAACACAACTCTGAATAATAATTGTCCAGCAAAGTACTTTTATTACACACACAAACACACACACTACTAAATACTATGATTTAAATTACAAAGCTTCACATCAGGCAGATAGAAACACTTTTGGTGACATCTTCATATAATCACGTTACACCCCAATGGGTCGTGAAACCTATAATCACAATACCCCCACCTATGCAACATCAAGAGATAAGACAGTGTCATTATCATTAAGCCAGGCCTACTGGCTTTGCTAAGGCATCACAACAGCAATAAAAGCAGCCACATGTCATAATTCAAATTTTCATCCCCATTTGATCCACTGGACAGACACAAAAGCAAAAGCATTCAAAAGGGTACATATGAATTGCAACAGAGGAGCCAACGTCTTTCTTTACTATGGCATGGTAGGAGGTGACCTCTAGAAGTTGTAGAACAGTTAAGAAGCAGAACTTCATTTCAGGAGAAGTGTTCAGACCACTTGCATCTCTGAGCAAAGCAAGGTCTGCATTCATATACGCCGATTGTAGAATCCAGCCATCAGTGTATGAGAAGGGATCTTTGCATGGGTCCAAGAAATTCAAGAAGTATTGTCCTCCCCCTAGAAGTCTGAGTTTTTCACCTTGATCTGCGAGGAGGAGATTCCATCAGAGATGATGGATCGGATGAAGGTAGCGGTGAGATAAACTGTTTTGCAGATAGAGTGTGTGTGCTGAAGGCTGGACTGGTCCAGAAGCTGAAGAGCTTGCAGTATGGTGACTCGTGCTGTTGGTCGTGGCGCCAGAGTAGGGACCAACATCACATGCAGCAAAGGGAGGAATGTGTCAAAGGGTGCCACAGGATATGAAGTTGTAAGTGTCCTGAAGGCATACCACATAGGACCCATAGGTGCACTAGACATCAAACATGGCAGTAAGGAACAGTGCAGGATTCATACCTGTACTAAGGTATTACAGGTATGTGTGAACGGTCTGGAGCCTTTGTGTTGGCCCTGCAAGTAGTAGCGGGTCTGGGATCAGTGCAAAGTCCAAGAGAACCCTAGTGGTCAGATCCTTTGTGGGTAGTTGCACCAGCTCTGGTTCTGCTGAAGAGTCCTATGTAGAGGGGGAGTGTCTCCGCAACTAATCTCTTGGATAAATGGCATCGCTTGGAGATGTATAGTTGCTTCATCCTGTATTTTTGTCAGGAGAACTTTGATGAGGGTGGTGTCTCCGGCCAGGATCCTCAACCTATGTCTCGACTCCGTCTTGGTATGATATTTATCCGGAGCCCGGGCCATAAACAGTGTCACCTCCCTCTCATTGACAGGCTTGTGGCCCATGTTCCGGCATGAGCTGCAGGCCCTGGTGTTGTGGTCCAGACATTTAGGGGGTCATTCTGAGACCGCCGGGGCCAGGGTCGGCGGGAGCACCGCCGACAGACCGGCGGTGCCCCGCAGGGCATTCTGACCGCGGCGGTTCGGCCGTGGTCAGATGCGGGAAACCGGCGGTCTCCCGCCGGTTTCCCGCTGCCCTGCAGAATCCTCCACTCCGCCGCCATGGGGATTCTGACACCCCCTACCGCCATCCTGTTCCTGCCGGGACTCCCGCCAGGAACAGGATGGCGGTAGGGGGTGCCGCGGGGCCCCTGGGGGCCCCACAAAGTATTTCAGTGTCTGCTATGCAGACACTGAAATACGAGTCGGGTGCCACTGCACCCGTCGCACCTTCCCACTACGCCGGCTCAATTCTGAGCCGGCGTCCTCGTGGGAAGGATGATTTGCCCTGGGATGGCGGGCGGCCTTTTGGCGGCCGCCCGCCAGCCCAGGGCAAATCCCAAAATACCCTCAGCGGTCTTTCGACCGCGGAGCGGTATTTTGGTGGGGGAACTTCGGCGGGCGGCCTCCGCCGCCCGCCGAAGTTAGAATCACCCCCTTAGTATAGACCTGTGATGGACAACTGTCCATCACAGTCCCTGCAAGGATAGAAACCTGAATGATGGGGTAAAGGGAGTGACTTCCTGTACTGTACAAAAAAAGTAAAAACATTTTGACAACAATTCAACAAACCTCAAAGAATTTGAGAAGAAATGAGTTCTGGAATTAAGTTGATGGAGTGGAAAAAAGGGAACCTACATCAGTGTACCAAAAGGGATGCTTTATGGTTTCAATTATGACATGACTGCATCACTTCTGATGCAGGAGTGGAAACAGTAAACCCTACCAACGTGAGGAGCTACTGAGTAGTTTCCAGATTCAGTCTGACCCAAGAGATATTCAATAAATAAGAAATCTGCAAGTAGAAATAGCCATCAGAGGTATTTTTATTACAAACATACACACTGCTAAATACTTTACACATTACCCTATGCTGAGCTAGTCTACTCTGTGCCATAGCTCTCAGGGGGTTGAGCTCAGGATCATTTAGTGACCCACATAAGGGTTGTGATTATTCGTTGAAGAATAATGATTGGGGGCAGTCACACACCCCAAATAATAATAATCCAATTTCTTACATCGTTGTATTCTGGAAAATGTTTTTTGAGAGAAAAAGGGGCCATCAAGTGAAGAGAAAAAAAGAGAAGATAACTTTAATCTGCTTAAAAATGCACAGAAGGAAAGGAACAGTCATCAACATGCCTGAGTGGTGCCTGTAAAGGCTCCCTTGCCATCACTTCCGGGGCAGAGCAGAGTTCATGCTGAGTTGAAACATGTAAACTAGCACCATTTAGGGACTATGCCGAAAAATCTACTGGATCCAGTCTGGTGCCTGGTAATATTCTGAAGGTGACAAATCTGTGGTTAGAAATATCCATCAGAAACACCTATTTTCAGGCTACACGGCCACAGCAATTTGATCTTCCCTGAAGAAGTATTATGATTGCCGGTCCTGTTATGCTCTATGAGTATCAAACAGACTTTCTAAAAATTTTCAAAATTCTGTAATACTTTGTCCATGCAGGTCTCTTGCTTTATAGACTGGGATGTCCTCATGAAGCGCTTACATTTTTATTTTATTTTTTTTATTTTTGACTAACACATGTCTAATCAATTAAATGACTGAAAACTGAAGATTCAATTTTATATTACTTGAAAAAAAAATGAAAAGTGGATTTCTAGAATGAATTACTAGGCCGTTTAATAAACTGGAGCATTCACAAATTCATTATTTTGTGGCGTTGTGTAAATTTGTTGAGCGCACTTCTCACCTATGAGGGTATGCAGGTGCTTGAGCAGGTGTATAGGGCGAGCAAAATAATAGAGATCAAAATTCACTAATACATTAGTGGCATAGAAGTTAGCATATGGTGACTTACAAACCTTCATTTAAAAGCCTAACATAGAAATTAACATGGACATGTAAAATGTGCATGTTTGAAATATGGTGAACAACGTGTCCTCCAATCGTATTTGACATCACGTTTTAACATGAAAGATATAGTGCACTTCTATTTGAGTGAATTATTGATTAGACTTAACATTGAAAGTATTACCTTTAAAAGAAACAGTAGAGATGAAGCATATTAAGAGTATTATATGAACCTGAATTAATCGTACTTGTATTGTTTTAAATGGAATTTATTAATGTGCGTTACATGTGTGAAGAAAAATAAAGGCACGTTTAAAAGTGTTCTACTATGTCGTAAATACTTTTTGCAATTAAATAATTTGCTTTGCATATTTGATTTCAAATCGTAAGGTGCACAATAGGATTTACGTCTATTAATTGTATTAATATGCATTTAGGCTTCTTAGCTGGACTAGGCCTCAAGTTTCATTATTGCAGCAGTAGAGGAAAATTATTTGTTTATTCTGTTCCCTCTGACCTGAATGATTTCCTAGGTTGCTGATGGGATGTTAAATGTCCTATAGTATTGAAGACTGAGATCATGTTTCAATGTTAACTAAGTAACAATATTTTTTCTAGCTGTTGAACAAGACAGAAAACTTTATTAATTTTTCATGTGAGAATTGTTCAGCCCATCCCGTGTATTATGAGAAAGAATCCTGAAGTAACAATCAACTAGAAAATTTAATATTTTGGCAGAACTGTATGAAATCATTGAAATTACTATGCTAATTCTTGGAGAAAATCCGGAATAGTTGCAAACTTGATGGTGACAGCGGCTACCATTGGATGCTGAATCTTGTGCATAAGATGAACCCACCTGGAAGACCAATCAAAAGACCTGTGGTTATTTCTAATTAGTGAGAGATTTTTGAAAGTTTGAGTCAGTCTACTCCAACTTTGAGTTTGCTGCTGTCTGTCGAAGCCTGAGGGATTTTTTTGGGTGTTCATTCTGTCACCGCCAGTCCCTCTCCAAGTCTTCTGATATATTTAATCTTTATATTATGAGTTTCCTCTGAGTCTTAATTGCCCTACTTGCTTATGCAGTTCAATACTAATATGTCCATAATAATAAATGTTCATATTGTAGTTTTGCTAATTTATGTCATTCTTTTGGAGTGTTTAACAATACTAATGTTCAGATAACAATCTTTTTAGACGTTTTGGTCAGCCTATACGTTTATAACTTAGTTTTGTGCACCATATATGTTAGGCTGATTTTGGAATTGAAATAAATCTATGAAACTTTATTCAGTTTGGAGCATGATTTAGTGTGTAAATTGTTCATGGTGTCCAGACTTCCTTATGGTTTAGGGTACTGATCTCTGATTGAATGAATCTGACTACCACACTCCTCACTGAGTCCAAAGAATAAATTGACTTTTAATGCTGGGGTAAGGTAAGGTATATCACCAGAGCGCTTGTGGTTTCTAAACCTGAGGCAAGAAGAAGACCTCCACTAGCGCCTCAGCAGAAAATAAATGTGGGTCATCCTAAGGAGATCCACTGGGTTAGTTGAAAGTCAGATCTTCAGCTTCCTGCTGAAGTTCAGTAGTGAAGAAGAGGTCCTAATATGTTGAGGGAGGCGCTCGGCAGCAACACAGGAGAAAGTGTGACCTCTAGCTCTGCTTCTGTGGATACGTGAGAGAAAGGGGGCGATACAGATCATAGTTGGATGCTGGGACGGTAGAGGTGCAGGCAATGGTTCAGGTAGGCAGGCCCAATGTTGTGGAGGGCCTTGAATGCATAGGTGAGCAGTTTGAATTGGCAGTGTTCTAGGATATGGACCCAGCGGAGCTCTCAGAGGTGAGTTGAGGGAGGTTGAGGTTGAGTCTGGCAGCAGTGTTCTGAATGGGCTGGAGTCTCTGGGTGAGGTGGGTTGGGATTTCCACATAAAGTGCCTTGCCGTACTCCAGCCTGCTCATGATGAGGACTTCTGTGACAGTGCACGTGGAGGCGTAAACATCTTGCACAGCATTTATAAGATGATGAAGGAACAGGTGGTGACATTGTTTACCTAAGGTGCCAGGGCATGTTTTTTGTCCCGGATGAGTCCTAGTCTGTTGGTGGCCGCAATGAGGACAATTTCTGTACTGTGGTTGCTACAGAAAGGTTAGACGTCCTTGCTCGTACTCCTCACGCTGTTCTGTTTATGAGGCTAGAGACTTACCAAAGTCTCAGGCATTTGGGTCCTCCCTGTACTTTACATTGGGTGACCCTGCATACAATAAGGGCTTAGTACGCCAATGATATGATACTTTCTGACATTCCTTAGAATGCTTACACAATTTTAGCCTTGAAGAAGTCACATGTTGTGACCAAACATGTGTTGGCTGTGCATATGGAACAATGACCATCCTATGGATGTGACGCTCGTGACTACTACTAAAGAACCCATGACCACTCAACTTTATTGGTCGACTTATTTACTTACAGTTACTCTCTGGAGTGCTGCGGGGGCCTTTGACCTCTTGCTGCTGAAACCTGTTTGCATGCTGTCCAGTAGTTAGTAATGTTTTAGGTGACTGGAGAGTTGCTTGTTGGTCACTTTTTCCATGTCTTTGGCAGGTAAACGTAGTGAGTTTAGTTGGTTGTTGCAGAGTTTGCCAAAGTCAGCAAATGGTTTCTTCAGGAGGGCATTGACTTCTCTGTGCTTTCAGTTCACCCGGAAGGCTGCAAATTTGATGGATGTGTTAATGATGGATGCTTGGATGTTAGGGCGGAGCTGATCGTGTATACTCCTAAGTTATAGATGTGCTGAGAGCACGGGTCTGTTGGGGGGGATACTGAATGGATGGATTTAATGACTGCAACAGTGTCCTCACTGGTGAGTGGTGTCCAGTCAGTTATGTGATTGTCATCACTTGTGTCTGTGGGTAGTTGGTCAATTATGTTTTCTTGGTTGGGCTGGGGGGGTCAAGTTGCTGTAGATATTTGTGATTTTGTTGTGAAAGAAGTTGGAGAGGTTGCTGCAGAGTTCTTGCAAAGGTGTGATGGTGTTGGTTGCGGCGGCGGGTTTGGAGAATTGTTTGACAAAGGTGAAATGCTCTTACAATTGTTGGAGATGGTTTCTATTCTCAGTACCAGGGCTTTTTTATTGTTTCTATGATATTACGGTAGTAGTGTCTGAGTGCGGCTTTGTATGCATTTCTGGCATTGGTTCTCCATTTTCTTTCCATTTGTTTGCAGTACCATTTGTACTCTCTGAGGTCATTCGTGTACTACCTAGCTTGCTTGTTGGTTCTCCTATGTTTAGTGTGCTTGAAGGGTGCTAGGGCATTGGTGCAGTCTGATATCCATTTGCTGAAAGTTGTTATGTTGTTGTTTAGATAGTCGGTAGAAATAGGTTAGTTGGTTGTGAAGATGTTGGTCTAGTCTGCTTCAGTTATTTTATTCCTGCTTCATCTGGTGGTGCTGGGTACAGTTGGAGTGATGGCTGGAGGTGTATTGATGAAGAAGTGAATGATGGAGTGGTCTGTCCAGATAAGTAGGGTGGGGTGGCTGAAATTGATCTTGTTGCTGGAGGTGAATATATGGTTTAGGGAGTGTCGTGCACTGAACCCTGGATTAGCTGGGCATGTCCGATGCTGTTAAGGATTTTGAGCAGGGCTACAGAGTTGGGGTCCATGGGGTCATTGAGAAGAAAAGATATTTGAGCTGGTTGGAGAAAGTGGTGCATGGACTGAGGTGGAAGGGGAGGATTTATGTATGTGAGGGTTCCTTTAAAGGTGGAATTTTCATATGTTTGAAGTGCATGTGTTACAAGAACCTTTTATTCCTGCCTGCGGATGAGGTACAGTGAATCATGTCCTTGTGGATGATTGTGGGGCCTCCTCCTGGCTTGTGAGGTCTGTCTTGGTGCGCTAGCTTGTAGCTGTTCAGGATGGCTGTGATGTCAGGTGATGCCCATGGTTTGAGCCAGGTTTGGGTGAGAAAGAGGGTGTCTGGGGCATGACTTTCAATGAGGTCCCAGATCTTGGTGCTGTATTCACTGAGTGAGGGCGTGCTGAGGAGACTACAAGTGAGCTGGGGGTGGTGGTGTATAATGCATGTAGCTGCCTGTGTGGGGGTGGTGCATGAAGGAGTATTGTCACAGTGTGAACAGCTGGAATGTTCTACCATTGTGTTGGGCATGGCCACGAAGCAGCAGTAGTGGCAGCTAGGGTTGAGTGTCTGGAGGTTGTTGGAGGTGTAGCTGTGGCGGTCAGGCCAGAGTTTGTGGCGCTCTGCATGGACAGGCACATACGGGTATGTCTATGGCACATCAGCGGTGTGTCTGCTGCGCAGCAGCCACCATTAAGTAGGACCTGAGTGGTGAGAAGCTCAAGGGGGAGGTGGGTGGGGCTAGAAAATGGTGGGAAGAAGATACAGGAAGCAGCAAGCACCACAAGAAAGCAGGTAAGTAGCGGGGCAGAGGGAAAAGGCTCAGGAAGGGGGGAGCCCGGGGGCCAAAGGTGAGAAGGAAAGAAACAAAAGAGGCAAAGTAAAGGTGAGAGTTCAAAGACGAAACAAAGTGGCAAAAAGAGTGTGATGTCAAATGTGAGAATGCAGTGTGAGAAAGAGCAAAAACGCGAGAGTCCAAGGAATAGCAAAGAAGGAGCACAAAAAAGCAGAGGGCACAGAAAGCCCAAAAACAGCAAAGAGTTTGAAAATAGTCAGAAATCAGCACAATAGAACACAGTAGAGCAGAGAGAGAGAAAGGTAAGTCAAGAGGACAGTGTGTGAAATGGAGGACCGAAGCCTCGAGAGGCTAGGGAGCAGAGGGAAGGTGAGGTGAGCTGAATGAACAAGGGGGGCCTCGAGGCACTAAGACCAGATCTGAATGGGCCTAGACTGGTCAAAGGACCAGAGGTAAGTAGGCGATCCTGGGCCTAAACACCTCTTCCACATTTTTTCACCAGAACTTTGGCAGACCACACATTTACCTCCAATTCTTGAATCCCATTGATGCTTTGATATTGTCTTTGGATCAGGGTCTCATTACACATTGATATTCTGGTGGTAATGCTGCATATGTTAAATACCACTACAGAAGGGTGGGTCATTTACTACAACACTCCTGTTAGCATTCCATAATGCCGGCAACAGATGTAAACCTAAGATCAAATCCAGGGTTGGAATGTGCCTGTTTACCTACACAGATAAGGATCTCAACCCTGTAATGCTACCGATTCTCCCACTGGAGCAAATGTCCTCAATTAATACACATCACACCGTGTTGTAATACTACATGAGAAAAAAATAAAGTTTATATGTGCAAATTCACATTTCATGAATACAAAACTTGAGTTTACATTCATAAATGGACGCGTTTGAAAGCTGAGGTCCACTTCGAATTTCAAAAACCTGTGTCAACCCTATTCGCTGTGATTGCCGCTGTTTTCTGTTAACGTGTCTACTGATCCTATATTGGAATGTAGGATAATTAGAAATGAAAGTAATTTTGAAGAAACTGAAATAAGACTAGCCAGCACGGATGAACTCTTGACACATTATCTATCGCATATCATATTTGCTATCAGTGCATATCATGGTTTCCAATTTTCTATTAGCAGCAAAAAGCCATTAACCCAATTGCTCCTTTAAAAATAGCTACGAATAACACGCCTTCAAGCTTTACGCTTGGGCATCTCTAAGAAGAATTCAAAGTGCATATGTAAACATTAATTACCCAAAAGGAAACAAATTAAAAGAACTGAGTTACATTTGAGAAAAATGTGAACTGCCTCCAAATATCACCTCCCTAAAGACAAGGTAGACTTTTTTTTATAGGTACAGGAGATTAAACAGGAAAACAGACAGAAATTATATATCTTAATATATTTATTTTCCCATGAACGTCTGACCTGTGCTTGAAATAATCAGTAAGCTAATAGACTCAGGTAAAGGGATAGTGCATTTTACATGAAATTGAAGTGAATCCGAAGAAAAACAATATAACTGTTGCCTTTTGACTATGTTAAAACCTGAACAATTCAAACTAATTTTAGTGCATGGCAGGATGCCCTAACTATACAAGCCTAAATCAAGGTACGATTCCTCCTGCACTAACTAATAAGGTTTAAGTGCAACCCTTTCTTTTCCACAAGTCCACATAACATGTCAGTGCGAGAGAAAAAACAATACATTAACCATACTTACAGCAGATCTTTGCAAAACATCCCAACTGAGTGAATTCAGAAGCATGCTTTCCCTGATATCTCACTATGGCGACAAAACTAATGTTGGCTATCTCAGTGAAGTAGTGGTATCATGATTTGTAAGTCACTGTATTTACTGGATATCTTTTCCATTCTTCTCTTCAAACGGACGGGAGAAAGAGACCGAAATGACTTTTACCCGCCGTCCCCTGCTATCTGTCCGTGATAGAATTAGACACCTGGCTGAAGTTGATGTGGCTACTGCTTAAGTGTGCTCCTTGGAAACGGATGCTCTGGATATCAGACATGGATTGTATAGTGTGGCAGGGGGAAAAAAGAGCGCAGTGCCCTCCCCCACTCCCAATGCCGTTTGCTCTAAAGACCACTGAGATGTCTTGTGCTACACACCACACTGCATTTTGATTGAATTGATTAAGCTAACAAGCACAAGTGGTCAATAAAAATGCAAAGTTTGCCCTTTTCAAGTTCTCAAAGTCTCGGCTTCCCAGGAAGTCTCTATGATACTTGCCACTGACCACATGTCCTTTTGTTAACCTCGAAGGGGCAAGGGACATGGGGAATTTTCAATTGGTATTTAAAAGTAGATCTTTTCATCCCAACTCTGTGGCAATGACAAACCAAAACCAGAGGTGTTAAAATACCAATATGCAACAGAAGGTCAGCACATACGATATGCCACTCCTTTCCATAGGCTCATACACAGCAAACTCCTGAACGAATAACTACTACAGAGAAAATGAATATAAACTCTAGTTTATATTATTTAATACAATACATATGATGCTCCAATTTTTAGATCTTGGCTCCAGCTTTAGCTGTCTGTTGGTCAGACATCTTGTTCCCAATAAACACATAGTAGATTTTATGGCAGACCCCTATGCACAACTGGATGGCTTTGTTTTCTATCTCGGTTTTCTCCTCGATTCAGTGGCTTTCTTCCCTTTCTTTGTCCCTCCCAGGAGCTTTTAGGTCTAAGTGTTCTGACTGGTTGACTAGTATCTTCTACTTCCGACACTGTTAGGATTCAGAGAACTACTTTCTTATTTGCCTTTAAGCACTCCATGGAGTACATGCATTCCCTGTTCTCTCACCTGTGTGCTGCTTTCATCTACATTTTGACAACACCCACTTGTTCTTCGTGTTACTTTCTCTGCGGCCCATAGCTCACCTGCTACTTTCTCTGTCCTTCCATTTTCCGATTTCAAGACAGCCATTCATCAGAGTGCATGTGTAACCACCATCAAGACATGGCTTTGGATTAATTAGCAAGCTTCTCCCTCTTTGAACAAGAGGGACTGTTAACTCAGTTTGCGTGGTGCTTTCTTACAAAAACTTTGCAAGCTCTCTCTTTTTGCTCATAGTAGCATCTTCTGTATCAGATTCCCTGGAAGGTGCTATAGTTTTCAGAAGGATTTGCAAATACCTCTATCTTCTTTGTGTATGTGCACACATAAAGAAGAAAGTGAACCTCATTCATATATTGCCTGAACAGTGACTCTGTCTGCATTTGTAAACCAATATACAAACTAAACAAAATGTGTTTTTTTCCTTTCATTTTAAGCACTAAAACTATTTCACAATGTCAGAGCTCTTGTTGCTGACTTTTTGGTACTCCAGCTGGAACCCTACAGGAAGGGAGAAAAACGTATTTTCACCTTAAGGCTTGTGGTTGGGTACAGATCGACACACTAAGGCCAGTCCCGTATGTAGTACCACAGGGCTCCCATTAATTCCCTCTGATTTACAAAATATGCATCACACCCCTCATCGGCCCCCGCCACTCATATCTTCTCCGTTCTTACGGAGACACTATAAATCCACTTACAAGGGAAAAAGAACATCTTTGGAGAAACAGTCTCCTTCAAAGCAAAAGTAAGAAATGCAGGATTCATAAAGGATGACTATCTCTGGCTAAGCAACGAAGTAGGAACGGCAGTAGGAACTATCTTCTTCCAGATTAAGCACTAAAATAACTTTGCCATTCATCATCACCCAGGAGCACCATGCAAAGGTAGAAAGTGGGCTAGTCAAATTGTGACTACAGCAACGTGCTGTGTGCAGGACTCCCTATGTACCAAATGAAAAGACTGCAAATACCGTTACTACTGGAATTGTCCCTCTCTGTGGGGGTCACCCCCAAAGTTTTGCATTCCTCCTCCTAAATTTTGCTGAATTTGTTTTTGTTGGCCTTAGGACTCTGTGTTCTTTGCCAATGCTAACCAGTGCTAAAGTGCTTGTGCTTCCTCCCTGAAACATAGTAAAATTGGCTTACACCTGACTGCAATATTTAATTTATGTATATTTCGTGGTAAAGTAGCATACCATATAACCAGCGCTGGTAAACTAAATGCTACTAGTGGGCCTGTAGCTCTTATTGTGCCATCCACTTAAGTAACCCCTTAAAACATGTCCCAGGTTGGTCATTGCAGCCTGAATGTAGCTTTAAACTACTAATTGAATTTGTACAATAACCCTATTGCTGTGCCTTAAACTCCCCTTTTATTACATACAGGTCACCCCCTACAGTAGTCCCTAGGTAGCCCATAGGGCAGAATGCATTTTAGTTAAAAGCTTGGTTAGGTTTTACATGACCTGGTAAGGAAAACCCATACATTTGTTTTCCCCTACTGTGAGCGCTATCTCTACCATAGGGTAACACTGAATTGCCTTATTACATTTAATAAGTGCTAACATTTGTTTCTTTTGATTGGGAATCAGTGAAGATTTCATGTTTGTGTCTGAGAAATCGTAATTAAAAATCCTCTTTATTGGTAAAGTCATATTTTACATTACAATTTTGAAAACACCACTTTTAGAAAGTGGGCATTAGGCCTGCCCTAGCTCTTTGCTGTTTGTTCTTTAGTCACATGACTGGATGTAGTTGGCAGTTGGACTTTGTTTATTCTTCCCTGACATCTACACAATGGAGGGATTACGTGTGCCTGGATTGGCCGTCACTGCTAGAAAGGGGGAGGGGGTGGCTATGGTGAAGCTGGGTTCCACCCCACTTGTAATTGAATAGGTTGTGCCCTGCCTTCACAAAAAGGTCTTGTCACCACTGCACTGTTCATGGAGCCAGCCTGGAGCCAGGGCAGAGGGAGCAGGAATCTTCAAGCAATTCAAATGGAATTCTCTAGAAACTTCTCCTACGTCTAAGACACCAGGTACAAAAAATAGGACCCTGAGATCCATGCTTCAGTTCACTTTCTGAACCTGCAAAATGACTCTCAGAGGACTGCCTGCTGCTGTGGCCAGGTGTGTACGCTACATGTCTGTTTTGCTGCACCTGGAAGAAGTACTTTGCTGCCTAATGTCTGCCCTGATTCCTCAGAAGCCTGCCCTGCTGTTTGAGCCCTGTTCCAGTGCTGAACCCAGGACTATCAGAGTGACTGCAAGGGTTAGTTGGCTGGTCTCCTAATCAGAACATCAGGAATAGAAAAGGCTCCAACCATCTTGAGTCTCAAGTCCTAACTTCAGCAAGTTGTGCCCCTCCAGTCCCGAACCCTTGGCACTAGTGCTAAAGGTTCCCAGGCAGAAAAAAATCAAAACTGTAGGACTTAGAATATTTTTGGCTAAAAACTGCTGTGACACACAGGAGGATGACCATCCTGCCTGTCTATCTATCGAAGGTTCATCACCAGTTTGGCCTGACTTTGTGGCAGCTCCCGCTACATTCTTCTCTGTAGCAGCAAATCCTGTTCAGTGGTCCTTCGCCAAAGAGGTATCTGGCCTCATAGAGCTCTCGTCAGCTACAGCCTTGTATCCAGCTGGAGATTTTTGACTTCCAAAAAAGTGATTAAGTCAGAACGAAGAAAACTTCACTGCTTTACAAAGTATCAGAGAGATTTTCCATATACGAAGACAACATTGCATCACACCCTTTGACCTCTACACAATGTTAGATAATTTGATTGCTAAGTAGCCATAAAAGAGGAAGTGAACCACAAGGCCTATCCTACAGAGGATCCAATCACTCCTTTAAAGCCACAGGAAATAAGTCAAATTTATCTCAGCCAACCTCTCCAGGGTATGGTATAATTCAGCATTCTGCAGGAGTTTAAACATCACCTTAAAAGGCAGGTGTACACAATGCCCACCTCGAAATACTGTCCATTTCTGGCAAAATTCAACGTCTTCTATGTCATGAAAAAGACATATGGGAAGGCGGACACATAGACTTGTCCCTCCCACTCCCTGGCTATTGACCGAATTGAGCCAACTGAAATGTAGTCATCAAAAACATGGAGGTATATTAGTGTTGCAGCTTATGGTATGAAGGCTTTGGATTGAAGTCAAACAATAAATAACACCACAGCAAATGCACATTCTCTTCAGAAGACGCCTGAAAACTAGTATGCTCTTAAAAAAACATTGATTCCCGATTGATACACTGCAATGTGACCACAGATTGAGGAGCCTAGACTCCTTACCCACATTTGCTAATAATGGTATCTGCCCCTCATTTTTTTAAACCTACCTTTTGTACCCTCGATTGTACCCTCGAGTACCCAAACGTTGGCCATCTAAATCTGCAATGCAGCCACAGACATACGAGAACTCCTCCTTCCCAAAAGTACTGATGTTGCCTCGTCCATTTGCAAACACACTCCCAATGTGTAGTAACTAAATAATCTAAATTGGTCACAAGGTGTTGTAAATCCTTCACTCAAGCACAAATACAATAAATAGTTTCTTCCAAAGGAAGGCACTTTCATCGCAGAGCATTTGTTTCTTGACAAACATAGGTCAAAGACTATTCTTGGTCAATGAAAGTAAACACACTATAAACTATTTTTAATTTCACAACATAAATAAGTAAACGTATCGGACACATATTTTAAGTCATTTAAACTTTTTACCTGGTAGATTCATTGGTAAGCATATGAGTGATTTGTTCCTGTGTGGAAGCCCATCACTGGTATTTGTCAGGAGGCACATCCAGTCCGCTTGGCAGCCATTAGTAATCCACATTTTCCCACCGTTAATAACATAGTCATCGCCTTTCTTAACTGCTGACGTTTTAATATCTATGGCGAAAAAACAGTTTATCACACAAATATAGAGACCGTGAAGTATACTCTACTTTGTGCTGAAAGTTAGTAAAACATGAAAAACACATTTGGAATCAAAAACGTGACTACGGTACTAGATCACTACAATATCACAAAGCATGCAGTCAATCTTCTTGACCATGGCTCTCTGTAAAACCTACAGGATTTCATCATTCTCCACCACATGCAAGAGCAAACAGCAAAAGTGAGGACGAAAAAACAGAACATCCGCAATTTAATGTGAAGTGCACCACATTAAGAGTCAATTCAAAAATATTTAAAAATACCTAATCAGTGTGTCAATGAACAAGCAAAGGATGGGCCATACCCTTAAAAATAGTATTGGAGTCTATGATGAGCCTAAAACATTATCTCCAAGCCTATACAATGCATTTAATTCCACCAGTCTAAAAGGGAACATAAAACATATCATGAGTGATGTAATATGCGTAGTCATAAGCAGTGCAGGGTGAGAGCCTGAGTTAAAGTTACTTAAGTTAACAATAATTGGTGAATTTCAGAGGTTTTCTGAGTTTGAAATGTTATGTTTAAACTGATGTTTTCATCTAACTAGAACGCCACTTTGACCTTTGCTTTTTTATGTGAATTAGTAAGGTTTTCTTTAATTAATGTAAAGTAAGATAATGCCATAACGAACTATAAGTTCACTTTAATCTTTGTTTTTTTAGTGGTTTCTATGATGTTTTTTTTAACAAAGTAAGATTTTATTACGATACGTGAACTACACCAACATCCTCCCTGCTAAACATTGTCTTCAGCCATGCGCACTGTGAGGCTGATTGCAGAGCCTCCAATGAACTCACCCGCCCACTGCACTTGGCATGCGTTTGCATACCCGTATGCAGCAAGCCCACCACAGACACCCATGACTTTTTTTTTAATGGTTTTCCGATCCCACGGGACTCTTGCGGGAGCCAATCCATTTGCTGTTGTCCAGTGATATGCTCTTGGGGACACAGGAGCCACACTGGCTCCTCCAACAGTAGCACAGGATCGTGACACCACAAAAAAAAAAGTTGCATCCCACCAATCGGAGCATGAGGTTCCGCAGGAATGAGGCGGCAGATGAGAAAAATGCCCCGCTCAGCTTATCAGTTCGCTCTAATATTTGAAGTGCTGCAACAGCGGGACTCCGTCAAGAGACTTGCAAGCCAAACTATCCAGATATCTATAAAGTTTGAACCTTGATGTTTCTCAAAAACTACGCAACACCAAATAAAAAAAAACTCACCTTCTGACTAAAGAACTAGCTTTCTGCTAAACTTGGTGCAACTTTGTTCAACCATTATGGCTATAGTGATGTCTAAAAATCCCCATGGAAATTGCATGTGGAAGTAGCATTTTGGGACTTCCGTTTTTCTTTGCCGCTGCTCAGCGGATCAACACGAAACTTTGAAGGCAGGCGCTGAGGTGTATTAACTGTTTGTCTGGAAAGTTTCATGAAGATTCGTCAAACGGCACCAAAGTTATTATCAAACCAAAAGTATCAATTTCCTACAGTAACTAGGTCCTAACAATAACTACACGGTAGCGACCACCACTATGTGTGCATATAAACATATATATATATGCATATATATGTGTACACACACACTCACTGAAAAAACAACAGAAGTTACAGGGATGTTATAGTTAGGACATAGAATTTAAATAAAACCTTAGAAATTCACCAAACAGCCAAATGTTATAGGTTACAGACACATTATAGTTAGGTTCTGATTTTACACACACAAAACCATAGAAATTCAGTACTTATAGTTATCTCAATTAACTATAACTCGTGCCCTAAGGTAACTGTAGCTCATGCTCCCCACCATGCACAGTTTTCTCATCAATAATTTCACTTCAAATGCTGCAGTGATATTATCAATGATGTCATAGAAGATGTCATGACTAATGTAATATGTGGCATAATTAGCAGCACATGCCGAGGGCACGAGTTACAGTTACCTTAGAGCACGAGTTATGGTTACTTGAGAAAACTATAGCTACTGAATTTCTATGGTTTTGTGTATATAAAATCTGAACCTCTCCCTGTAACCTTTGTTATTTTTCAGTGGATTTCTATATATTGTTTTTTTTTTTAAACGTAAACAATATTTAATTAGCATATATTAATTCAACCGCTGTTGTGCCTGGCATGTGGCCATGTGCAGCAGGGAGTCTACAGCCAACCCCACGCTCTGCACGGTCTTTGACTGTGCACAGTGGGGGTTGGCCACAAGGCCTGGTCAGCGGTTGTGGCCCCTTCCCCATGCCATTTATGACCACAGGGGTGCATTCTTTTTAGGGGGAGGGCAGTATGGGACCAACCTTCCCGGCCGATTTCAGCCCCAGGAACCTCATTCCCGGGGCACACAGCTCCTCTCCCCTGGACGATTTCAGCCCCAGGATTCCATCTCGGGGCCTGGCCAATAAAGGGTGGGTAGCCTGGTGCCCACCCAAGGCACCCACCATACTCCCCCTGCATAGAGTGAAAACCAGCACTGCTCCCACCTACAGGGAGCAGCTATTTATTCTGCTTCCTCCAACAGAAGCAATATTTTTATCTGTTTCCCTGTCTGCTTCAGTGCTGGAAAAGAAACAGATCAAAAGTGTGCTCCCAGCCAGCAGGAACATTTTTAAAGCTCCTGCCGGCTCGGAGCAGACTTTGTGTTTGCTCCCCCCAGGTGGTAGATAAAAAAATGCTCCCATCAAGCGGGAACAAACACAGGTTTCCTTGTCTGCGCCAGTGCAGGCAGGGAAACTGCTATGTTGTGGGGGTGGGAAATATCTCTGAGTTGGTGTATTCTTTGCTGACAGCAGAGCTCAGAAACACAAATAGGAAAATACTGCACTATGCTTCCAAGCTCTGCTGACTGCAGCAGATGTACTAACCTGGAGTTTTTTTCAAGTTAATATATGCTCTGCAGACACAAAAACAGAAAGGCACCGACCACTCTCTTAACCCTCCCTTTTCGGTCTCCTCATAAAAAAAATACTTGTCCACATGCCACTCTTGCCCACCACGTCTTTCCTCCCACTCTCTAATTAAACTGCGCCTTCTGACAGCTGTTCGTCAATGTAGGATGGCTTATCTTTCAGCACAGGTCTGAATAAAGGCAAACGTTTACTGTCTCCACTCCCCCACCTCTCTTGGGTTGGTTAGGTCCAGTAAGGCAAGAGAAAGGCTCTGCTTAGCTCTATAGGATAAGGGAAAGCGAGCGTTTCGTCTCATGGCATGACAGTAGAAAACAACTTTTGTTTCCCACTCTTGTTGAGCCTCAGCAGTGAATAAGTGAATTTCGATCCAGTTATTAAAGACAAAGGTTTCCAATGAAAGCCATACATAACACTATAGTTACACCATCCAGCACATATACTAATATGCACTGTTAGGTGAAAATATTTAAACCGAATTTCTGTCAAACAACCTCATTTACATGAAATGAATGCAACTATCTCTACATTCCAGGTAAAGCCAATTTGTTCCATAGCTTTGCCAGACTAAGGCTATATAAGTGAACACATCATAATTTCATGTTCAAATTACAAGGTTTCCCCAAAAGATAAACAGATTAAAAAGCAATTTTATACAAGCTTGTAAACAATGCAAAAACTACAAAGAAAACTTTTTTTATATTAGTAACTTGTAGTAACACTGTTACGATTTTTATTAATCTAAACGATAAAGATATGTGTACCTTTTTACAAAGGAAACATGAATACCTAATAGCGTTTATGCAAAGGCAGGCCTTTATTTTTCACAGGAGCACCAAATATTAAGATAGACTGTATCAAACTTCCAAATACGCCCTTTCCACTTTGAAGCTACCAACCATAAGGGTACGTTTACCAGAACGGTACAACCTGACCACTAGCAATAAATCTTAATAAGAAAGATCTGGTGACTCCCTGAGCAAATGCATCCACCCCAGGAATCAGTGCTTTCCCTCGTGTTCACAGGCTCAAATCACATAAGCACTCAGCCTTTCGTCATTCAAGGACAATAAAATCAGTCACTTGGTTGAATAACATCGGACGTCTGTTATTCAAGGACATAAAGCCCCAAGCGTTGAACGTGTGCTTTATAAATTCTCATTTTATGTTACTGTAACAAAATCCTGTGCCTGAAACAAATCACATTGTGATTGAGTGCTACCACTATGAGATTTACTACTGCAAACACTGAAGAAAAATGGATCTGTTTCCTGTTTCTTAACAGGTGTTTCTCTTCCGGTTGAGTGTATATGCAATGCCCTTAAACACCACCTGAAGACATGTTCTTTCAACTGGTAGTTAAAAGATTAGTCGAAATAAATGCATGCTAATTTTTCCATCTGATAGATGGAATGGAAATGTATTACGTTTCCTGTTTATGCCTGTCCAAGATATAAGATCGGGTAAGAGTGTGGAAGATTTTCTTCTCCCAGAGATCACATACAATACAGTCAAAGCTATTTTTCTACTGTCCACCTAAACGCAACAGACTGAGTTGTTAAAGTGAACCTGAATCTCTTTGGTTGGCTCCACTACTCCAGTCCTTATCTTCAGACAACACCCTGACTTGATCCCCTACCTTCCTGCCCTGAGTTATATCAAGAAAATCAACTGGCCTTTTCTAAACCTGAACTTTGTTTAAAAAAAAAAAAAAGGGTGTCATTTACCTACGTGACATAGTTGGCTGATCATAATGTAACTTGATTCAAAGTGACACACATACAACATTGAAATGTCATGCACAAGTACTATTCAAACATGAAAATATCACACAGAAGAAGGAAATAACTGATATGTCTGCAGCTTCTTCCCAAGGTCAGTAGTGTCACTGGACTCAACACATCACCTCAAGAGACCACCTCAGTCAAGTTCAAATATCTGATCTTATCAAAGGGCTATACGATTCCATTCCACAGAATGGGGAAGAGGGTGGATCTGTAAAGAATTTGCAGATAGAGTCTCGATCAAAAAGAAATTACCAAAGGTAAGTAACTTGTTCTTCTGATAGAGATTTCTAACTCCAGATTCCCCATCCTGTGAGTAGATACCAAAGCAGTACCTCTGGGTCTGTGAATGACAGACCAGGAAATACTGTAGGAGAGATTAGGCAAAGTGCCCATCCCACCTGACCTGATTGTCCAGACAGCAGCACCTGGTAAATGTAAAGCTGTATACTTCGTACTTGTATAGAGCACTTTTACCCTGTAAGTCGGGCTTCTCGGCGCTGTACGCATACCACTGTGGAACCCTTCCTGGCTTTCCCTGTGAAGTGCCCACTCCTGGGCACCCCCAAGGTGAAGCCAGGCATCCAAGCGCTGTTGGGGCCGTTGCGGAGATTAAGCAAGCTATTGCCCACAGTTACAGAGTGGAACCCATGATTAGATTGGCACCGAGGCAAGAATTATCAGGTCTGAGGAAATTGAGCCCAAGACCCGCCGAGCCGGGAATTGAACCCTGGTCCCGAGCCAGACCTCTGCATCAGGGTCTGCCGCTCTAACCACTGAGCCACACTTCACCAGTGTGACTGTGACAGGGCACCCACATAGCAGCCAGGCAAATATCCATGATACACCAGGCACGCCAGCACAGTAGCAGAAACCTTTACTCTGGGGGTTTGAGCAGGTAACCCTTCCGGGGGCTGCTTTCAGCCAGTCCATAGCAGATATTTATGCATAGGACAATTCATCATGAGATGGTCCTCTTCTGTACTGCTTTTCCCTTTTTGGCTCCAGGGAAGCCAACAAACATGTGGTCATCCAGCTGGTATTCTCTGGTTCGATCAATGTAAAAGCTAAGACATTTTAGGGCCAAGTCGGTGAAGCCATTCTTCCTCCTTAAGGGATGAGGTGGAACACAGAAGGCCAGCAGAGTAATGGACTGCCATATCTGCAGAAATGCTGCCCCTGTCCGGAGTACTAGTTTGTCTGGAAAGAACGTAATGTATGGCTGTAGGGCACACAATGCCTGGAATTTGCTCACTCGTCTATCAGATGTGATTGCAAAAAGGAATATTGCACTGATGATTAAGCGGTGTAAGGGGCAACTGAGCATTGGTTTGAATGGCGTGCACTTTGCATAAATGTGAACCAAATTAAGGTCCCACAATGTGGCATTACAACATGTGATGCTTTTATTTGAAGGGACTGACCCACAACAGGTAACTTAAAGAGGAAAGGCAGGTCTGTAAACTGTAAGAAGGCCGGAAGGGCAGGCAAACAACCTCAACTGTGGTCACAACAAAGCCTTGTTGGGCTAACAAAAGACAAAACAGAACATTGTCTTACATACTTGTTGGACAGTGTTCAACAGGACAGGGTGAACATCACGCAACAAACTTCTCTCAGCACCCTGAATATACTGATTTATTGGAAAGGCACCTGTCTGCCAGAATGACACCAACTACTTCAGGAGAAAAATCGCTGTTGCCGCTCAATTTCCACGCATGAAGGTGCAGGTTGTGCAGACTCAGTTGCAGGCCTCGGTCATGCTGGGGGGACAAAAATTCTCCCTAAGGGGCAGCCGGATTGGAAGACAATTGCTAATGGCCAGAAGCTCCAGGTACTGCCTTGTACTTGCCTATTTTGGATCCACTAGTATGACTGTGGCCAGGTCTTTCCTGATCTTTTGCAGCATGCTGGAAAGGAGAGGGAAGGGCTGAAAGCCATACAGGTGTTCCAATCCCCAATGCAGACAGAAGTTGTTTCCCAGGGAACTCCAAAGAGCAAATGTCTGGACAATAAACATTCTTTGTGGTGGTGAATAGGTTCTATCAGGGTTCTCCCCACTGTTGGAAGATGTCTTGTGCAACATCTGAGTGGAACTGTCATTCGTAATCTGCTTGGCATGTTCGATGAGTTTGTCAGTCCTGGTGTTTAAAAATCCTGCCAGGTATTGGGCGATCACTGAGATGTGCTGAGTGTCCAGCCAGTGCAAAGCCTCCTGGCATAGAACCCACAACCTCACACCGTCCTGTTTGTGGCAATACCACATGCGGGTTGTGTTGTCTGTGGGAACCTGCACCCACATCCCATTAGTAATGGGAAGAAATGCCTTTAGAGCCAAGCAAATTGCTTGTTCCTGAAGCACGTTGATGTGGTGGAGAGCTTCCGCTGGTGACTCCTTATCTCCACCTCTCCAACGTGACCTCCCTAGCCTTGCAGCGATGCATCTGTCACAACCGATAGCTCGTTAAGGAGAGGGGTTTGCAGCTGATCTAATTGCAATTGAGTAGTCACCACTTCAAAATTTGCAGTCTCCTTTGACACCGGGGAGTAGTACAACAGGTTGCCTTGGTGTTGAGCCCGATTTAGATCCCACTGCAGGGCCCACATGTGCCACCTGGCTTGGTCCATAAAAAGGATATAGGAAATTAAGAGGCCCAAAAGCCCCAGAGCCGCTCTCACTGAGACCCAGGTCAAGGGTTTAAACATCGGAATCATAGCCTGAATATCCTGGACTCACTGAGTATGAGGGATAGCTAAAAAAAGAGACATATCCAGGATGGCTCCAAATAAGTGGTGCCGCTGTCAAGGAGTCAGGAGCAAACTCTGCACATTGATGAAGAAACCCAATGATGTTAAGAGGATGGGAGTTGTGTGGTGGTGATTTAAGACTGTTTCAGTCGAGCCCACCTTCAATAGCCAGTCATCACATTTATGTACACCCGAGGTTCACTAATTAGGCCAAAGGGGAGCACTGTGAACTGAAAGTGCTTTTAGCCAGCCTAAAACTGCAGGTAGCACCTCTGAGATTACAGGACAAGGATGTGGAAACAGATGTCCTGGAAATCCAACACCACCACCCAGTCTCCTGGGTCCAGGGCAAACAGAAATTGGGAAAGTGTGAGCATTTTAAATGTGTCCTTCCAGGGGAAGAGGTTCAGAGGGTAGAGCTCTAGGATGAGACGAAGGCATCTATCCTTTTTCAGCACCAGATAACAATGGTAATAAGAAGTGCCAGTCCTGTTCTCTAATGCCAGTACCCTCTCTGTTGCTGTCTTGGCCAAGAGAGCTTAAACTGTTTTGTGCAGTATAGACAAGTGTTCTCTGGAAGGAGTTGATTTCGCAGGCGGCATATCCAGTGGCTAGGACAGAAAGGGTAAGACATGGCTGCGCCGTATGATCTGGTGCACCCATTGGTCTGATTTAATGTTTCTCCAACCAGGGAGTTGAAGCGTGATCTCAACTCCCACTGGGTGATTATGTGCTGGCAAGAGGAAATGAAAGTGGTTTTACAGCGGTTACTGTGTGGGGAGGGGGTGTGGTCTGGGTAGATCATTGCCTCTAAGGGCATGAACTTTATCAGCCAACTTCCCGCTTCGCCCTCAAAAGTGTTGGGAGGCCTGTTGTTGCTGGGGTCCAGAACGCCTCTGTTTCTGTATATGTTCCTTGCCAAACCCTCAAAAGGAGAGTTGTTGTTGGGGGGAGCTGCCAAGTTGGCTGAGCTAGGCCCAGAGAGCGAGCTGTGGCTTTCCCCTCTCTAAATTTCTCGAGGGTGAAATCAGCCTTTACCCCAAAGAGTTTTGAGCCATTGAATGATATGTTTATTAGGGGCTGCTAGATGTCCGAAGAAAAGCCTGTGGAGCAAAACCAGGAGTGGCACTTAAGCACCAAGATGGTGCCGACTGCCCTTCCCAGACTTTCAGTCGTGACCAGGCTAGAACGAACTGTATATTTCGCACCCTTTTGGCCTTTGTAGATAAAATGTTTCAAGGTGTGTCTGACATCCTTGGGGACGACCGGTAAAAAAATCTGCCACTCTGTCCTACAAGCTGTGTGAATAACGTCCGAGAAGGCATGAGGTGCTGATGAGTCACAGGGCACTGGAAAAAAAAACGTGTTTTGCTAAATTCTCTATGAGTTGGGATAAGCTGTTTGGAGGAGTTTGGGGGAAAGCGGGGTGGGGTGTTCAGTAAGGAAGCCTGGGTCCCCAGGAACAGATCTGTGTCATCTTGCTACTTGTCTGTTAACTGGTGAACAAGATCCTGGTTTCGTCCAGGTGCCCACAAGTACAATTAACAAGGCGTCACTGAAAGGAATCAGAATTCCTGAGTGGTAGCTGCTGGGGTAAGACCTTCTTTAAGAAGTTGGTCCTCACTGCTTGCATAAGTAGGTCAAAGGCTCTTGAGGATTCTTCAATGACCATAGTGTTAGAAGAGTTTAAGTCTGTGTCAGGGGAGGCATCTAATCCACTGACATCTTGTAGGTCTTCCAATATATTGCTCTCATCATAAAATGTTTCCCTCTTCAGCATCTTGATCATAAAACTGCTGATCCTCATCCAAGAAATAAAAAGGCAGGGGTTGATAGTGGGGAGTGGAGCTTCCGAACCAGACAGAATGATCAGATCTGGGCCCAGCGTCATTGACGTCAAGGTCTAGCCCGTGGCATCTGTCTCTGCTCTGGGGAAGGGATAGGATGTTGCAGTGTGACTGAAGCCAGGGGGGGTATGCTAAAGGGCTGGTCTGACCTCAAATAGCGTTTGAGTGGCATGGTAGGTGTCGGGAAGGATCAGCTGACTAGCCTCTGACAGGTTGCCAACCTTAAGTCCTTAGGGCCCAACGGCACTCCAGATTGATCCGTGGAGGGTACTGAAGATCATTATAGATGTCTCCTTTAGACGATATATCTGGTCTGCCGTGATTGTCCGCTGAGAAGTAACAAGGTTGAGCAGAAGCGCTTGTTTAGTTCGGTCCATATAGGGGCACCAAGGCCTGGAAGTACCTGGAGTGTCATGTGACTCCCATCAATGGGAGCAAAGGAACCACAGAGAACCATGCTCCGACTTCTAATTTAGTTGGCGTTTCTTTGATTTATCTGAGCTCCTGGACCTAGAGGTGGAACTGTCTTGGGACTAGTCCGGGAGTGTAAATGCAATCTCAACCAGGTCTAGGACCGTTTCCTCAACTTCCTTCGGAGCTCAGCGATAGTGAGTTTGGTGGCACAGTACTTAACTACGTCTAGGTTCATTTTTGCACAGCACAAACAGGACTGTGTCGAGCGTAGCGCTGTGTGTGTCTGTCACTGACATCCTCCATTGACAATCATGACACTGATGTATGCACACTGCAAGGAATTGTTGAGGAAAAAAAAACAAGTTTTCCTGAGAAAAAGGTCTGTCAGAGAGAAGACAGCTAGCTCCAGATCACAGTCAGCAGTCGCACAAAGAAAGGAACTGATGTCAGCGCGTGGAGGTGGTGGGTTTATAGTGGCCCCAACGTCAGATCGGGAACAGATGCTGAGCTACACAATGCCACTGACATGCAAGGGAGTTGTTATTAAAGATTCCGGATCCAGCCTGTCACCTGGGGAAAATATACAAGGTGAGGAATCTGCAGTCAGAAGTCTCTATCAGCCTTGTTAGTACTGCATGTGGTTACCCTCCTCCCAAATCGGATCTGTGCTTTATAATACTTTCAATTAAAAAAGGTACATGTATTAGAACTCTGCTTTATCTCAGCAGATCCAGTTGCTTAATTTTAATGAGAAACGAGTGATGCCTTTAGTATTTACCATTTTCCTGTGTTTGTTTGATTTTGTCTGGCTTGAAAAAAAAAATATTTGCTGCATATTTCATCTTTCACTTCTTAATCGAGTATTATCTTAAAATATAGCTTGAAATTTTGATCTGCGCACGTTTAGTAAACACTTGAGGTATTATATCAGTTTAGGAGAAAAGAGGGTTTAGCATTTACACCTAATGTGACTAATGTTAGGTATTAAAGACTGACAGAGCTTTAAAATAAATGTACTTATTTTTTCAGCGTTATTATTTATACTTTTAGGCATTGTACTGATACCCGCACCAGGGACTTTGGGTCAGATGTACCAAAGGATTTTACCCATTCTGTGTCTATGGGAAAAAGCTTTCGTACATATGGCCCTTTGTTTCTTGCAAAGTCGCTTCAGTGATGCCAGAGAATTAACAATCAACTTATGTCACTTGCTGTAACCTCATATCATCTGCAAATTAGAAGGACCTCGCTCATTCCTTTTCTTCCCGGAGCCCAAAAAACACTAAAACCGATCCTGACTAAACCATTTTCAGGAATATTTAGAGCATACATTGTACAAGAGTTTTAACAAGGTCATGTATATCAACTAATAAAGCAGAAGTTGATATTAGGTTAGCTAGTATACATGGTACCGACGTAGGACAATAACTGAAATAAGGAGAACAGTCGGGAATAAAAGCACTGAAAGAATTGCATGACTTGACTGGATGGAAGGAGACGACCAGGTAGATAATGCAAGAGCAATCTTACGGTAGCGGTATAGGGACAGTCGCATAGCTTTGGAAAGCGATTATATGTAATGTTTAAACATGACTTGTAATTTCAGACTAATAATGGTCTCAGAATTCAAACTTCTTAAATCGGCAATAAAACAGTGAAGCGGTCTCCAAGAAACCAGATAATTATTGTGGCAGAGTTATGCCAGAACAGTTTGCCAAAGTCATTGCACTGTTTTAGAGAGTATTTATTGCAAATGCTTTCGCTGCGATTAAGCGAAGCTAAATTACTTTTTTAGTATCTTTTAATTTTAATGGAATGTCTGCATTGTGAACTGAGTATTACAATAGCACTTCAAAATCATTTGTTATGCATTACAGCAGAGTGAAATCAACTGAAAGATCTTACTTTAAAAATACATCTAATTTGTAGGTTAACAGAGTTGTAAAAACCTATGCAGTACATTCAGACTGTAATTTTACTGGCCAGAAACTGTGATTCCAGATTTCTCCTTTGTGCCTGAAGGAGAGAACCATTTAAAATGTCCAGTAATTATGTATTACTTTAAGGGATCCCTGCTCAGTTAGATACCTTCAGTCAAGCTTTCACTCTTTTGTCTATCAGTGTAAAACTCGATTTTGTATGGGGGGGGGGAAAGGGGTGAGTACGACAAAGCAGGGCGTACGAGAAGTGCTAAAGGGACAGTGGAAAAGAGAGGGGAATGCATATTGGTCGGGTTAGTAAGTGAGAGAAAAGACAATATTTTGTACAATAACCAACATTTTTTAAGACATTAAAAACAAGCATTTGCAATGCAATGGGTCTCGCATTTGCTCGAGTTAAGAGCTATTAGCGTTGTAAACTCCTAACCGGACTTTTATTGCCACTTAACCTGAAAATGAAAAGTAAAACAGTTTTACATAAGTGAGCTGACGGCCCCCTTGACCGTGAAAGAGACAAAAGGAAATAGAAGTTCGCTTGCAGTCAAACATATCGGCAAAAGTGCATTTGTCCATGGAACTGGCAAAAGTGCAATTATCCATGTAACAGGGTCAATATCATGCAAAGTGCTGGACTACTGCCCAGCGAGATCGCACAGCATAAGAAATAAAAATAAAAAATAGTCCAGAAACCATACGGAGAACACAGAGCCTCCTATGTTTTCAGCAGTTTACCAGTGCTCTCAAGGAGAGCTAAAGACTGGAACAGGCATGACCTATGTATGCCTTTTACTAAAGCCCACGACCCAACCAAACTGATGGGTGTTGTTAAAAGCCCACTAAGAGATTACACAAGGGGCCAGAGCGCTTGTGCGCTCAAACTTTAAAAAGCAGAGGAGAGTGAGTGTGGGTGGGTGTTTGTGTGTGTGTGTGTGTATATATGTGTGTCTGTGTGTGTGAGGGGGGAGGAGGTTGTCTGTGTGAATGGAAAACTTCCTTGTAAAATCTGACAGACACCTCACATTACCTGGCTGAGAGCCGTGCTGCTGTAGCTTAAAGTTAAAAAAAAAAAAAAAAAAAAAGCCCTATGACGTGGTCAACGCTAGCCGCGTCATAGCACTTTAAAAAAAAAAATAAAAAAAAAAAAGGAAAGTTAAGCCATGATGTATCAGGTCTATCTTAACATTAGGGAGAGGATGTGGTAGTAACGGCCTTAGCTATGGACTTTAGAAATGGGGATCCAGGTTAGAGTGTCAGCATCAGCTCCATCTTCTGTGATTCTGGGCAAATCACTTAATCTCCCCAAGCCTACCAACAATTAATGTGTTCTTGTGTAATGTAACTGGTACTCATGTAAAGCATTTAACACCTTCAGGCTGAATAGTGCTATATAAAACTGTTTTTTTTAAATGACAAAACCAATAGAAGTCGCAAAGGCGAAATCTACTGGCTTTGCCAATGCTTGATTTGATTTTAAAGGCAATCAGCGAGAATGTGTTTATTTTTTCGACTCCTTGGATAGTTAGAGAAAATCTAGAATCTTTCTGCACATTTCTACACATTCCGATTGAACTCTTTCTAATATCTGTTTGCAAAAAATAACAGGTTTTTTGATAGTTTTAATTTTGCGTTAAAGGTTTTATTTTTATACTTCATGTTTGCAAACATGCAAGTTCTTTCAGATGAAAGAGCTACTCACCAACATTTTAAGTGCTTTGAGGGAAAGGCAATGGTATGACCATGTATTATAGGGGATAATGTACCACACAGCATACTTGATAAGGATACTCCAGGTCACCTTGGAGTTCAATAACCTTATAAAGGAACTCAGCCTTTTTCCCTGTTCCTCCTTATGGATATGAAACTCCTTGGTGACTTGCAAAATTCTTATAATGTACAGCAAGGGGTTCCTTATCCCTTATCTAAAAATAGTCTTTATAGGGGAGAAACTGTCAATGCAGCAAGGTGCGACTCGAGGGCAAAAGTACAACTATCAATCAAAAATTGAATATTACAGCTAATACACTAGTTCATACCAAACTCCATTGGCTCTTGTGTTGCCATTATAGTCTGAATAATTAAGTGCCACAGGAGGCTTAAAGATCTGTGTACACATATCTGCAAAGGCATGGGTCACTTCGTCCATACATGAGTAAGTAAAACTGCCGTATGCCTCATCCTCTATGCACAATCGCAAGAAAAACAACAGGACGTGATGTGAAGCAATCTAGGATGTCTGACAGGTGATAGAAATTCAAACAAATCTATAAAATAGGTATATCCAACTTACCACAATAAGTTGACTGCTCCCTCGTTCAAACATTAATTGATTTGTCTCCCAGTTTTTTCCCAGAGAATCCTTGTGTCTCTCTGCTGCTGAGCGTTGTCAAAGGCAGTAGGTGGGGCATGCTTTTAAGGTTACAAGCCAGACATATTAGCTTTGCCATTGCTAGTTTTTAGTAATTAACAAAATATAGGGACGGATATTTCTAGTGAATTAAAAACATCTCAAACATGACCAGGATTTATGCCAACAGTTCGACCATAAGTTGCAGACTGAATTAGGAGCGTGGGAAAAAGGCATACTTTGCAATACATTTTCTATGGTGTGTGTAGTGCTGGGAATTCCACCGTCCTAACATATTAAGACGAAAGACCAAACTGCTGAATTTATGATCATTGTAAACACGTTGAGGATGGGCATTTCACAAAGGGAAGAGTAAAGTGATGGCAGTAGGTTTAAGATGCTTTAGATCATACATATATGTATACAATTTTGAGATTGATGTTATCTGCCTCTGTTGCATCTTAAACTGAATGCCTATTAAAGGTGAATTGTTATGAAAGTATTGATAATTATGTTATCAGTGGTGTGAATGTTATGACAGCAATCTCATTTTATAGGAGATCTGATAATATGTCAAGGCTCATACTATAGTAAGGTTTGAAAACTAGCAATTTCCTTATTTTTCCACCTTCCCGCAGATTTACATACTGGGGCTTGAGGTAGCAGTAAGCAATACTTTAGAGGTTGGAATGCCCTTTTGAGCCAGTGCAAACGCACTACCTGGCATGTTTTAGAGATTTTCACCAGCTATTCTCTGATCTTTTGCCATGCTGAGGAAGCCTGGCAATTTATTCCTGACAAGGGCAGAAGTAAAACTTCTTCCTAGGTTGGGAAAAAGTGGTTGAAGGGGAACTGAACTTGTAAATCCTCGACAGATTTTCGCATGTGCAAATCTACACATACATATTCACTCTACTATTAGGCAGTTGGGAAATATTTTCCAAGAATATGATTTCCTGGTCTACTTCTGTAAATTCTTGTCAATTCATGAAAGCTGTAAATCTGCACTAATGAAAGGACATGTACCATTGTTTCACTGTGAGTGACATCATTCTGCTCTTTCACTAGTAGCATATCAGCACACAAAATAGTTTTTGTTCAGTGCCAGGGACTGCTGTGGCAATGTGTGCTTTGGAGATCAAAAATATTTTTGCTTTTTGCCACTGTTTTTTATAATGGTGAGGGACCAGCAACTCCCACAACAATAACGTTTTACAAAAACTATCTCAAAACAAGACATGCATTGATAAAACCAAAGTGCTGACCACCAATGTCAGACCTACTGGCTTAATTAATTCTTGTTTATTTTCATGTTTCCCATATTTTTGTTGAAACCAGATACACTGATTTTCCATTATGAGTGTTTTTGTTTTTTTAGGAATACTATCATGCATCACCAAAGTTTACTAAATGAGGCTTCAAAGAAATGGTGCCTAAAATTTCACAGGATTTTAGCAAAACATTTTTTTCAAGTTGCAATTTGTGTTAATATTTTATTTTGAAAGCAAAGAATCCTCAATCTTGCTTCCAAGCTTCTGAAAATATATGCATCTAATCAGAGAACATTATGGGAGCATTATACATAGCATTGCAAAAGTGTTTAAGCATTTTTATACTGTAACCACTATCAGTAGTGTAAGTCCCAGCTTACACGATTTCCTTAAAGCCGTCACACTAATAATAAAGGCTTTGCATTAATGACCCATAAATACAAGTTCAAGGAGCATTAAAATATAGACACAAGTATTACCTTTACTGCCAACAATGCCCTTCCCAGATCCATAATGTTGTACAGCAGACTGGCAGTCAAAGGGTTTGTGCTGCAGGGGGTGGATCTATTTGTCCTTGACACCAGGCTCTAGGAAAGCCATACCCCCGAGCAAAACAAAACAACTACATAAAAGGTCAATTGTTTCTCTCGGATTTCGGAACAGTAATTACTCCTCATTACACTGAAAATAACATTGTGGATTATACCTGAATAGTTGAGGGCAAGTAAACAATTTATTTGTAGTAATTCTGGCCACTTGGTAGAAAATCAGTTATGCAAGGCTTTATCCACAGAAAAATGCATAAATATAAGAATTATTAATACAAATTTAAAAAGAAAAGTAAAGGAGATATACAAATGCAGTAGGTAAACTAGGTGAATAAAGGCATCATAACTTAATAGAAGCTATAGTGCACCTTCAAGACCAAGTGACAAATAGGAGTGTGGACCATATAGGAGAAATACTGGAGCATCGGAACTCCAGATATAGACAGCTTGTGGGGCCAATAACTGTGAGTTTGGATATTCAAAGCTTTGTATGTGGGACAGTGTGCCTCAAATAGTAACCATCAATGGATGTAGGTAAGTGCAGGGGTGACCTGGTCTTGTTTCCAGATGTTAAGAGCCACCTGGCAGCACCATGAAGAACAGCTCATAAAGCATAAACCTGTACTTTTTGTGGGGTGAGGGTGGTAGGGAACGCAAACCCATAACCATGCTGCAAGATTAATGTGGCCTCAACATCAAGTTTCAAATCAGTAAGGGAGATAATATGTTTTACATTTTGTAATCTATAAAGATCGAATCTGGCAGACTTGGCCACGGTTTGGAAGTGACCTTTGATGGATTTGACAGTGAGACACCATTGGGAAGTGAGATTAGCCGAGTTTAAGGATTCAAGTAAGAATAAACTGGTGGTTAGCTAAGAATGGAAAAGAAGGAGATTAAATCAAGAATTTAAAGCAGTGCATTTTAGGGGCTTTTGCTCCGTTCCCCAGTGAATACAATACAATTAAGATTTCACTTTGGAGATAATTTCAGTTGAGTCCAATTGATGTTAGCAATAATGTTGTCAATATATTAATTAAAGGAAATTTACATATATTTAGACAATTCACAAATTATCCAACCTAGAGACTGAATAGGAAAGGTAGCAAGAGCAAAAGGAGATGCACCACAGGGGATAGGAATGGGATCAGAAAACGAGTTACCAATACTCTACTTGTGAGCACTCATGGACAAGAAACTAAGGGGCATATTTATAAGCCCCTAGCGCCACCTTGTGCCACATTAGTATCATTGTTTTTGACGTTAATGTGGCCCAATAAGGCCTAAATCCTTGAGCCATATTTACAAAGTGACGCAATGCATATATTGCGCCACTTTGTAAGCCTTTGCTTTACATTATGCCTGCACCAGGCATAATGTATGCAAAAGGGGCATTCCCCCGTTAGGGGGGGCGACAAAATGGTGAAAGGGAATCTAATAGAGATCCTTGCATCTTTTTTTACAGCACTTTTAATGCCTGCTCAGAGCAGGCGTTAAAAGAGGGCTTCCATTATTTATAATGGGCCCCTATGTACTCTGCAGGAGTAGTGCCAATATTTTGGCGCTACTCTTGCAGAGTACATCAACTGCATCAATAAAATTGATGCTACTGCCCCCTACCCTGTGTCATGGTGCACTGTATCTTAGATAAGACGCACACATGGTGGCAGTAGGGGGGGTAATGCTAAGGGGCGCAAGGAAAGTTGCGCTGCACTAGGTGCAGTGTTACGTTCCTTACATATGCCCCAAAATATTCTAACATGGTTCCGTTAAAGCTCATCCTATTTTTAAGAGGGTCCAGAACAGTTTGACATTTTATAGTGCATTTTACAGTGCTGAGAGCTGCGGTTAAGTCAAATGAGAGAATAGGGTTAGCCTTCATCAAAGGTGAGGAGGAAGTTGGTGATCACCATTAATGTTACAGATTCAAGACCATGACCTTTCAGGAAAGAAGAGTGATACATGCCAAGAAGGTTATTTTCTTGATATGTTTCATAATTTGGGAGGAGACATTTCACATTAACTTGACCAAGAAAAGATGGGGCACTAGTACATAACATTAGAAGGATCAAAGTTTGTTATTTTAAAGTTGGGGTTTGTATGCAATTTTCCAGAATTATGTACAATATCATTTCAGAGAGATACTGGTGAGTGCCAAACAATGAAGGAGAAAATGTAAAAATATCTTTGTCGATGGTAGGGTCATCAGAATATAATGAGGGTTCTTTATCCAAGATCATGGACAGAGGAACATATTTAGAGATGGGAGAGCGAAAGAATGGTATCAGAGATGTCAAGTTCCTTACTAGTTTTGTTAATCTTCTCAGACATAAATGAGATAAATGCAGTGCTTATTGAAGCATTAGGACAAGAAAGAGATGAGTTATCAGTTTGAGATGGTCATTTTAACAGTTTGAGGTCTGTGGTTAAGACATACTGCATTCACTGGCAGAATGGAAGACTTGTTTCTCTCCTTCATTTATGTTCAAGATTGGTAAGCCACAGGGAAGATTTGGTGGCTCAATAGCTGTCAAGTTTTCCAGGTCCATGTGTGAGGTGCTGCTCCATTCAGGGTTTTTACTTTGAATTCTGGAACTTGAAGATCTGTTTAATCATGGGATAAACACAGCTACAAGTTGCAGAATTCAAATAAAAAAACCTGGACTCTAACAGGTGTCTTTTTAAACTGTGGCTGGATAAAAGCAACTTTGAGGATTTAACGTATTGCAAGATTTTCATGGGGAGAGGGTGAGAGGATTCACAATGTATCTCTAAGTGGATAGTATCAGCCTTCCAAATAATGTATTTTAGTTTGAGTCCTAGTGGCAGCATTTGGGAAGGATATGAAAAAGGGAATCAGAAAATCACTGGACCAGTCCAAGCTGGTAAGGCCTAAGTGTCTACCTAATTTTGTTTGTCATTAAGAAAGTCGAAGATAGAGCCTGTAGACACAGCAAAACATCCAAAAGTGCCAGTCCATGCCGGGTGTACTGAAAATAGGCTTGATTTTTAAGTACAACAGCTAGCCCAAAAGAATCATAGGTATATCAAGCACTGAACACAGAAGCACTTTATATCTAAATATGAAATCACATCTGATCCAACCACGGAGATCTCTTACAACATTGGTTCCCAACCTGTGGTCCGGGGACCCCTGGGGGTTCGCGAAGCATTGTCAGAGGGTCTGCGACTGCTTAGGAAATTTAATAATATTAGCAAATTAGGTCCCCAGCTTTCAGTAATGACTCAATGTGGGGGTCCCCGGATTCCAATAATGATTCAGTAGGGGTCCCTGGGTTATAGTAATGTTGAAGTGGGGGGTCCACAGAAGTCAGAATGTTGGGAACCACTGTCTTACAACATTACTATTTTTGCCTGCACAGCATCTGGGTCACAATCTTCCTCTTTATTGTACTGTTCAGTCCATTAATATACCACATAAAGACCTTCTGTCTATTTTTCAAATTATATTTAAACTTCAACATGTACCCTGTAAGAATCTAAGACATTATGTGGTCTGCGTCTGTAACCATTTGCCTTTGTAGTAAGTCCTGACCAGTAAGAAACCCAACAACACAAACAAAGCCATTTGACCCTTAACTCACTTCTTCATGTGCTGTGCGCTGAACTACCCCACAACTTAACATACAAGTTGCCCATCGCTGCAACATGAGAAAAACTAAAACTGAGTTTTGAATTACAAGAGGTTAGCTGAAATTTTAAGAGGCATAGATATTGTCAATTCCTCACTCCTAAGGCCCAAATTGTGTGAACCAGTGGGACAGCAGCAAGACCCACAATCCTGAGCATACGTCTCCACACACAAACATAAGAGATGCCCAGCAGCAGACACCTTTACTGGTATCATTCAGTGTCATAACCGATTCCCCTGGGTGGTTTTCAGTAGGTTTATCATGAACCAAGTCAAATTGGCATAGGGATCTCCGAGCTTTGGAGTGCACCCAACTGGAAAAACACATACAATGCACAGCCAGTCCACCTCTTCTGATGCCCTCACTCTATGAGGGGTATGGCCCAGACAGAGGTTGGGGAATTATGCTTGTAGCCCAGTAGACCTACCACCCAAAAGATTGTCACTGTCTCACTGGCTTCTGTCCCTGTAATCCAGCCACCCCCAAACTGTCAGAGTTAAAACAAAAACAAAAACAGTGTCAAGACATTTCCAAATGGTTCTGCCATTTCAACAGCAGAAGATTCTGATTCACTTAGTGTAGATGTGAGGTAAGTAGTGTGGGTGATATTATATCTATGTTGGGAGGGTATATAAGCATTGGATTTGCTGGTGATTCCACAGGTCTGGGTCTTATCAGTAAGTATGCTTGCCCAGGGCCCCAGAGATATAAAAAAAAGTGTGTCAGGGCTCAAAAAAACATAAAGATGTTACTAGAACTGCAGTTCAAGTAACTTAAATAATTCACTTCACCCAACTGTAATGTACTTGACCCGTAAACGGGTCTCAAATTGTGTGGTCCTAGTTAAATAGTTTAAAGATTCGCAGTTTTCTTCATTCTCACATATGATTGCACCTTCAAATATGTGAGCTCAGCATTTCTGCAGTACAAAAAAACTCTTTTGTTTGATTAAGTAGACTAAAGTTTGCTGCATGCATCACAAGAATCTACCCCACATACCCATGTGGTCTAGCCCACATAACCTAGGACTTCTTTTAGTTTACTAACAACATTGCCATCAAGGCATAAGTGTCTCTCAGTTTGTTTAAACACTCAATTTTAATAAATATATTACCAAACCATGAAGTGGTAAAATATTGTCATCTACACACAGTAACTTTTCAAGAAATGTCCTAAAACCTCTCCATTAACTTGCAGCTTTACTGATAAAACAATATAGTGAATTAACAATCTGTGAAAATTGGGTTCCAGAAAACACATCCTTTGCACATCAACATGTAAATTATTCAGATTTTTTTTCCTCCTATTAAAATATTTTTTCATCACATAGAAATACAAACAAGGGGCTTTCACAAGGACTGAAATATATTTTGAAATGTTTGCACAGTTGACAGTGTTCTGCTTTCCTTCTTATCTCGTAATCAGAGCTTACAGAACATATCAAGAATGCACTTCTGGGTTCAAAGAAGACTTTTATTGTTGTTAATTCTTCCCCACCCACAAGTTCGTGAGAGACGAATTATTCAAGCACACGTTCAATGAAAACAAAATATATTTGCAATGTACACAGCAGGTTATATATATATAAGATATTGATAAGATATTGAATGCAAAGCAAAACAAATACTTCACCGTGTGAGAAACTGTTTACAGCTTCATCTTTCTGGGGTCTGCAAGTTGATGACTCCGGTCAACTGCGAGAAAGAGATTATCTACCCACACGGGAGACTGGCAACTGGCGCCAAGTTCCAGTCCGAAGTCAGGCAGAATCGAATCTAATTCTCTGAAGCCTGTGTCATCTGTTACAAAAGCGTGCCCCCTCCTCTCAGACTCGGGAAAACTACGCAAGCCTTTGGAGACTGGCCAGATCTCCTAGACTGCTCCTCCTCCCAAGCCTGAGCCGAAAGGAACAACACCAAATGTACCCTCTCTTATCAGGTCTAGTGTGGTGTGAGAAAAACAGTTTGGTTCATCTTGTGGAAAAAACACAGCTTGGAAAAATACAGCTTGGATTCTCAACTGCAATGTCTAACTCCACGTTAAAGGCAATAGGCAGCTAACCTAAATATCAAATGCAATGTCTAATGTCATGTCAAAGCTAATAGGCAGCTGAGCTGAATACAAAATGTAAGGTCTAATATCATGTCAAAGCCAATAGGCAGCTGAGCTGAATACAAAATGCAATGTCTAATATCATGTCAAAGCCAACAGGCAGCTGAACTGAATACAAAATGTGATGTATAATATCATGTCAAAGCCAATAGGCTGCTAAGCTGGATACAGAATGTAATATCTAATAGCATGTCAAAGCCAATAGGCAGCTAGACTGAATACAGCATGTCAAAGCCAATAGGCAGAATACAGAATGTAATGGCTAATGCAATGTCAAAGCCAATAGGCGGCTAAACTAAACAAAACATATAATGTGCTACTGGTGAACATTGAGCAACTAATATGCGCAGTGGTGAAACACAAAGTCATTGGTCAAACATTATCAATAGCATCACACTTAGTCATTTAAATGTTGTGTGTTAGGAAAAACCTGATACCCTATATTCTTTTATTTTACATTTTAAGTAGCAGGTCACACAGTATACCTTACAAAGTCGGGAACTCTGCAGTCAGAAGGAAAATAAATTGTAAGAAAAACTGACTTTTGACCTATGTTTGTGAATACAGAGCAAATGTGACATAAGAACAAGATTTAAAGGCATCTTTTATTGCCCTTCCACTTTATAACTGAACAGAACACCTGTTCAGTGTCAACTGCCAGAAGGGAGGCGTAGGTATTAAAATCGGTCACCTGATCAAATAAGACTCACATGATCAAGTAAGACTCACCAATGTCAGTGGTCGAGTGGATGTTTCGAGCCCTGTGTGATAATCATTTGTTGTAAGCCTGTGCTGTCTTAATAGCAGTCTGTTCAAAATGAAAGCTGCACACAACATATTTTTGAGCACTGAATGACCCATGGTAGAAATCATAGAACCATGCAGGCTTTTTATTTTTTCCAGTGATGAGTGTAATATCCCCTTTAATACCCAGTTAATTCAATATTTTGGAGGGGTTTAGTATATATGCATAGCTCATGTATTAATGTACTTTGCTGTAGTAAAGTGTGTGGTGTGGGCTGGAACTGCAGTAAAAAAAAAAAAGTCTGCCAATTCACTGCCTGTTTTTCACATTAAAATGACAATTAGATATTCAAAATCCATGCTTCTTAAGAAGCAGCTGTGTGCTTCAATCAATCACTCAGTAATTTTGTAGAGCGTTTCCTGTCACTTGTGAGGGTATCCAGGATCTGGCAGGGTTCAATTGATCAGCAGAATAGCCAGGTCTTCAGGGACTTTTGGAACTCTGGAAGAGATGGGGAAGTTCAGAGATGACAGGGTAGTTTGTTCAAAGTCCTCACTGCTAGGTAGAAGATGGAGCAACATCCGCATCTGCTACTTCCAACGCGGGAGGTTGAGGGTTAGAGAAAGGGAAGTGGAGGTGTCTGGTGGGCTGACTGAAGTTCAGACGGTGGTTCAAGTAGGCAGGTCCACACTTGTGTAGGGCCTTATATGTGTGGGTCGGGAGCCTGAACTGGCATCTTTTCTGTACAGAGAGACAGTTGAGTACCCTGAAGTAGGAGGTGATGTTGGGTCCTCTAGGAAGATACAGGACAAGTTTAGTTGCAGAGTTCTGTATGGTCAGTAGTCTTTAGAGGATGTGGGCTGTGATTCCTGCGTACTGAGTGTTTCAGTAGTCCAGTCGACTGGAGATGAGAGCCTAGGCGATGATGCGTCTTGAGCTTTGGGGTAGCCATTTGAATATCGTATGAAGCAGACAGAGAATGAAGAAGGCGGAGGAGATGGAATTGACCTAAGTCGTCATGGCTAGCTTGTTGTACAGAATGATGCCTAGGATCCTAGCGTGGTCAGTAGGGGGTAGGAATAGGTCGGAGTTCTGAGGGTCACCAGAATGCCTCCCATGGGGAGCTTTTGTTACTGAAGATCAGTACCTCTGTCGTGTCCATGTTGAGCTTCAGTAAGTTGTCCTTCATCCAGTAGACAATGTCTGTTACGCAGTTGGGTAAGTTGGTCTTGTGTTGGTGGCATTCTTGGAGAGGGAGAAGATGAGTTGCATCCTCGGATTAGGATATGGTGTTGAATCTGTGGGTTTTGACGGTGCTGGCCAGAGGTGAAATAGAAGTGTTGAAGAGGGTGTGGCTGAGGTAGGATCTTTGGGTACTCCGAAGAGGATTTCCTTGATTTCAGAGGTGAAGAGGGGAAGGCAGACTTTTTCTTTTCTTCCATCATGAAAAGAGGCCATCGATCTGAGAGCCACTGCTTGGATGCCTATGCTGTGGAGCCTTGTGATGTGTGTGTGGTGGAAGACCTATTGAAGGCTGCCAAAAGGTCTAGGAGGATCAGAGCCGCAGTCTCTCCTCGGTCGAGTAGAGCTCGGATGCCATCGATAGCCGCAATGAGGGCTGTCTTGGTGCTGTGGTTGCTGGAGAATCTGGATTGGGAGGAGTTTAGTAGGAGGCTTCATCCCAGATGTGAGGAGAGTTGCTGTTTGATAGCTTTTCCTAATACTTGGGAACGGGAGCAGGGAGATCAGTTTCTAGTTGTTGAGTTTGCTGGGGCCTGCCCATGGCTTCCTTAGTAGGGCATTGATTGCTGCGTGTTTCCAGTCTTCGGGGACGGTGGCCATGGCAAACTGAGGTGCTGAACAAGGTGCTCAGCATGTGGCCGATTCTGGCTTAGCCTAAGTTGAATATGTGGTGAGGGCATGGGTCAGTTAGGGCCCTTGAGTGGACTGAGTTCACGATGGAGGCTGTGTCCAGCGGGGTGAGCTGGCTCCATTCGGTTAGTTGAATGTCTGTGGTGGTAGAAGGGTCAGTGTACTGCTTGAAGATGTCAGTGGCCTTGGACTGGCATTTAAAGTTTCTGTAGATGTTTGCGAGCCTGTCGTGAAAGAAGTTTGCAAGGTTGTCGCAGAGTTCCTGTGGGGGTAGCGTTATTTGATGCAGATGAGGGGTTGGAGAATTCTTCGACGATGTTTAAGAGTTCTCTGCTGTTATTGGAGCTTGATTCAAAGCCAACGCCTTTTTCTTCTATTCTCTCAACTGTCTATGGTAGAGGTTGAGGGCTGTCTTGAAGACAGTCTTGTTGGTAGTATCCTTGCTGGTGCGCAATCTCCTTTCCAGTTGTTTAAAGTGTCATTTAGCAGTTCTGAGGTCTTCAGTGTACCGGCTAGCCTGCTTCGTGGTCCTTCTGTGGGTGTTGTTGCCAAAAGGAGTGATACCGTTCGCGCAGCTGGTGATCCAATTGTTGAAGTAGCTGACGTTCTGGTCTAGGTGTCTGAGGAGAGGGGAAGGGTGGTGTTGAAGGCATTGATTTAGGGGTCCTTCAAGACTTTCAGCCAGCTATGGTAGGGGGCGTTGGGCAAACCAGGGGTGGAGGTCCGTGATCTGGTGATGTTGAAGTGGATGATGGAGTGTTCGTTCCAGGTGATTTTTGAGGTGTGTCTGTACCTGATGCAGTCGCTGGAGGTGACAATGGGGTCTAGCAAGTGGCCTGCGGTGGGCATGGGGTCATGGATGAGTTGGGTGAGTCCAATGTTGATCATGCTGTTGAAGAGGTTGGCAGTTTTTAAGTCATTGTGGTCATTGAGATGGAAGTTTAGGTCACCAAGGAAAATGTAATTGTTGGAATCTATGGGGAGGGAGGCAATGAAGCTGCAGAAGGCTGGACGTAGTCCTGGAGGATGGTAGGCAAGGGTTACCCAACAATGGAGGTTTTTTCTGTCTGTTTGGAGTCTGATGTTGAGGGGTTTCGTGGCTGTGGTGATGTCGTAGTTTGTGATGGTGCATTGGATGGGTTCTTTGTGTGTGATGGCGATCACTCGTCCAGGCTTGGTGATCTTGTATCCTTCAGGTATCGCAGTGGTGATGTCCAGTGCAAAAGTGGGTTGAGCCACGTCTCAGTCAGGAAGAGGATGTCAGGTGTGATGGAGGAGAAACGGGCCCCAAATCTCAGTGGTGCGTTTGCATAGGGAATTTGTGTTGAGTAGGGCACATGCGACTTGATGGTTTTGTTCAGGTGGTGTCTGTGGTGTGTTTAAGGTGGGACCGGTGTGTGTGCTGTGGCAGCTGAAGTGGCAGTGGGTACAGGTGAAAGGTTATACTTTGGAGCGTGGGTCAACGACCTGGAAGTGTTTGTTGCAGCATTCAGGGTGCTTTAGATTGAAAGTTTTAATTAAATACACAACAGTAATTAGCACAACATGATTAACAGTTGGAAAAAAACATTATGTTTAAGAAACTGAGCTTATGCTAACATTGGCTCTTGTACATCATGGTTGGTGCTGCTTACAGACAACTTTTCAGTATGTGGATCATCTTTTTGTCTCTGCCTCACACTGCACACAGACGATTCATGCACATGCAACTTTGTAAACAAGGTTTTGTCATGTAATTTTACTTTCCCAGACTAGTGCTTCTTTCCTTCAGCCCTATAGCAGGCTGTTACAGGGAGTGAATCTTTTCCCAGGTCGTGTTAACCTGGACCTTCGTGTGATTGTTCATGGGAACTTGTCACTGTGTACTAAGTACCAAGACTTGTATTAATAATTTAGGTGTCTGACGGACAATAGGGATGGGAAGTGCATTATGCAAATCTGTGGGATAATGTTGAGAATGTAAGCTCCGAAACTGTATTGTTCTTCCTCCAATATGACTGATTCAAACGCACGACTCCTGCTCAATTTACTGAATGTAGGACTTTCATTGTAAAAGTGTTGTAAAAGAAGCCTCTTTTTGAGGGTGTTCAGCTAATTCGCCTTGGATCTTAAGAGGCAGGATCATGTTGTTCTGACCTTCGATCCATGACTGATTTATTTATTAGAACTGAACTAAACCTGGTTCTGATTACTGCCTAAATTTTTTATTTGGGTTTCATGCTATCTCTTGATTTAAATGACTTTAACCATATCGCCTTTTGTAATGATTTGAACCAAGGACGTCAATTCACTGAAATGTCAGGGGTAGCGGAAGTGACATCACACGCCCTTTGAACTTCACATTTGCTCTCGCACACATACTTTACACGTACACACAAATTCACTTCCATACACTCTCACATAAACAGACTAACCCGCAAGCATACACACAACATATATTTAAAAGTACTTTTTTTTTAACCTCAGATGCACGGAAGGGCATATTTCAGCTAATTGTGCTCCATTTTTATTGCACTAAGAGTGAATAATATATTATTATTCACTATTAGTGTGATAGAAAATTGCCAGAAAATAAAGAGTGGTGCTCAACTAACGTCCATTAGAGCGATCTGCCACAGTGTACTTGGCAGTGAATTTGCCACCTCTGAGGCCAGGAGTCGCAAAGCCATTGCCCGGAGCTGCAAAGGCCAACCCAGGGGTAGCACCTGCGAACCCTGTCAACCCCTAGATGAAGTCCATGATTTGAACATTTAATAAACCCTCGCAGTATCCTTTTCATGTTTGTCTCATTGTTATTGTAACGCCTAATTAATGTGTTTTACAGCTTGATCATAAATTATTGATCAGTTCCAGCTGAACAGCACCAAATCCCTTAGGAGATTAATATCTCTCCATCAGAAGCACTTGAAATTGACATTAATGAGAAAAAGCACCATCAAGCTCAAAGAAAATGTACTTTTTGTCGTTAAAGCTAAGAGAAATGTTAGGGATTAATCTCTAAGCCTTCCTAACTGATGTGCAATATGACAGAAACCACTCCTCCATAACGCACCACAGTCAGTCACGTTGATCTTTTGCAATAATCAGACATGGTAGGATGTGCACTGCATCCCCAGAAGGGAATTCCCAGCAGTGATTTTAAGCCAATGTACTTTCTCCGCTTCGAAATAAACCACTTACTGGAACTTTTTTGCTTCCACGGAAACTTAATGTTATTTTCTCATGAAACTGACCTTTGTTGATGCATGACCTGCCTTGCAAAATCATAGTCCCCTGAACGTTGACGAAGGTCGTTGCCCTTTTATTCCCAATTAAGTTATTTATTACGCCCCTTCGTAGCGAGTAACTTTCTCTTTTTTGGGACGTTTATTTCCCATTCAGTACCGCTATTTTAAACCGGCGCTCGCTAACGCGGATGAAAGTGGGCAAGTGTTCCATTTCGAGGGTCAGACAGAAAATAGGCTTGCCATAAAAATAAATGTGGCCCTCCCATTAGTGAATTAGACTGCCAAAAAGTGTCCCATTTTTGTAAATTGGGGAAGTTTGAAACTTGCAAGAACACATTGTATAAGTGTTTTACAAATTATGGAAGACATACTTCAACAAAGGACGGGAGAAGACAAGTCTGAGGAGCCCTGTGAAGCAAGGAACCCTGACCAATAAATTCACAAACTACATATGTACAGCATAGTTGCAACATACGCTGGCAGAAAAGCCGTTTCAATCCTTTCTTAGTTTGGCATACACATCTGATTCTACGTGAGGGCTGCTTGCTCCCCTCGCCAGGAAATCCTCAAATACAGCACAGATTCGCTAAATACTGGTTAAAGTGTAATGGGCATTACAAACACAATTTTTATTCACATCTATATTTTACTTCCTTTCAGGTCTAACCTACAGCTTTCTATTATCAAATAACTATTGTGAACAATATTAATACTTCAAGTTTACTTTGGTGAGACCGTTGCTTATCGATGCTGGCTTGCTTATAAGTCTTATTTGCTTGCTTTTTCTTCTTCTATTTGCCCCTCTCCTGGAGCAAATCTTCTTTACCATCCTTTTCTATGCATGACTTGCATTCTTCCTGCTATCATTCATGTAACTGTTTTTCATTTTTAGGGTCGAGCACACAAAGTGCTCTGTCCCTGTTGTAATCTCTCTATGGGCTTGTAACCACACCCATCACTTTGGTTGGTTTGTGGGCGTGCCTTTCAAAATTCGCTTGATTTCGTTAGCGAAAGGCATGCATACGTCATGCCTTTTCCGGTGTTTAGCCCTCCTTGAGTGCACTGGCCAACTACTGAAAACATACGGAGCTCCATGTTTTCCGTATGGTTTCTGGGCTACTTTTTCTCTTTATTTCGTAGGCAGCGCGATCTCGCTGGGCAGTAGTTGAGCGCTTTGCATGACATTGACCTGGTTACAGGGAGAATTGCACTTTTGCCGATATGTTTCACTATGAGTAAACTTCTGTTTCCTTTTGTATTCTGCTTCACCCTCATGGCGCCGTCGGCTCACTGATGTGAAACTGTTTTAATTTTCATTTTTAGTTTATGTGGCAAGAAAAGTCAGGTTAGGACTACACAACGCCAATAGCTCTAACTCGAGCGAATGCAAGACCCATTGCATTGCAAATGCTTGTTCTTTGAGAATTCAATTGGATTGCATGTGCAATCTGGCTCCCCCCACCCCCATGAGCTGCTTCTCTGCCATTAAATTTCCTGTTTACTTGCTGCATGTCTGACAGCTGAGTGAATACTGCAGCCCAGCACTCCTCTAGTGCCATGCATGCTGCCAAAGTGTACCAAGGCCTGAGTTTTCATGCAACTTGTGGAACGCAGAGCTTAGAACAAAATCAGCCAAACAAAGAGAGCTATTTAATCAAACCTGTGCCAAAATGTATTTGTTATTGTGCGTTTACAAATGAGCTGAGGCATGTGGCAAGTAACACAGAAGACGTACTTGGCATTAATAGAATGAAGATGTTTCTTCTCCTGAAGGCACATAAATATGCACCCTGTACTGCTGCAAACCACCAAAAGGGTGGAGCATTTGCTGCAGCTCCGAGGCCTGTAGAAAGTAAACTGTCATTTCTCTTTAATTTCTGACATTTCATCATTCTCTTTAAATTTTCTTCAGCGTTTGCTGTGGGAGTTATTTGACAAAAAAAAAGTCAATAATAAAAGAAACATCTAATTCAATGCATGTTTTTACACAAGTATTTTGAAACGTCTTCCTTTTACTATTTTTACAAATTATTTACAAGCAAACGCAGGCAAAGCCAATAGCTTGGCACCTGCATTGTAGATGTAAGCCAGATTGGCTTTGCTAATGCTTGCCTCATACTGGCATTGCCAAGTAAATTAGCTATCGTATTATTACACAATGACAGGACAGAAAAACACAGATATATTGCCTTAAAGGCTTATACAGTGGCACTACAGCTTAGGTTAAAAAGACCAAACCGGTCCAAACAGATGATGGTTACACCAGTCTTCTTGGTGCTGGTCTAAGACAGGTGTAGTAATAATGGCATCAACAGCTTTATCAGTGCACATGATGGTATGTGACTAAGCATAAAACCAGTCATAGCACCAAGTGAGCTCTGACAGCAAGGAAAACTTTTTTAAACCCAAATTATTTATTAGTCGATTATCAAATGTAAAAGTATTATGAAATGAAACCACTTTGCCCCCACACATCAGCTAGCCAGTTTCAATAAATATCTACATATGTGTCAGAAAATATCTATTTCAATTTTTACCAATAATCTTTTTGGCTCTTAAAAAAGAGCTTGTCATTTTCACCAAGTACCATACAGATTGACTTTGCTTCACACACTTTTTTTTTTCAAGTCACGCTACAGCTGCCAACAATATTTAAGATATTTCCACTATGAGGCGAGGCATGAGCATACGTATGTCAACGTCTCCACATCATGCCACACAATTATGTGGACACAAATATGCCAGGGTTGGCATCATCCTAAAAATATATATATAATACTTCAAGGCCAGCATTATGCAAGGGAATAGCTCAACGATGTCAAGGTGGGCCACAAAATGGCACAGTTTGTCAGCATTATGCCAGAAGTGGGCACCTACAGGCCAAAGATGTCCATAGTATGCCAGTAAATTACCACCTTTGTGTCAGGGACAGACTTCTGCTACTGTTAGGCATAATCATGCCAAGGGCGTCCACAGTATGGCAACACTTGTAATGTTATAGTTCACATGCGTGACAGAGCACAGTTGACATCAGTGGCCCAAGATGCACTTCCATATGTATGCGCACATACACTCTCCCCCCCCCCCCAACACACACACTCCTCACACACACACTCACATGAATATAAACATATTCTAACCCCAGAAGCTAATCTACATTGGAACTATTGTATGGTAATAGCGGCACTGCAGGCCTTATGCTGATGTTGACAATATTAGTGTGCAAGTTAGGCCCTGTAATTGGCTTTATGTCATTTGGGGCTTGGTCTTACTTTTCAGTGCAAGAGGGCTGTGAGCTGTGGGCTCTCTAACTGAACCCTTGTTCACATACTGTATGGTACACAGATAGTGCACACCTTTTGACCTACTCAGGTCTTCATACCTTGTTTCAAGTTGGTTCTCACACTACCTCACCTAGCTCTCATAGATCATCAACTGATCTTCACAGGTATTTAGTAGACAAAGAGTTCCCAAGCTAGGCTGCAAATAACCCTATGCAACCCGTAGATGCATTCAGAAATCCACTGACATTTCTTAAAAACTAGTTGTCAGAAATCAGAGCATCAGTTGAGTGGCCCTCAACTAGCATTCCCACACACACAGTGCAAGTAGTTAGATTCCACTAAACCCCACCAGTCTGGCGTCAGTATCTTGCAATGGATCCTGTGGGCAGAAATCTGCTGTCTTACAGGAAGAATGAGCTATCGTTCGAATAGAATCTTGACATGACTAGTTGCATGATTAGCCTGCTTACCTCAGAATCAAACATATAATTGGTCGGATTAAAATAACTGGTTGTTAATGTGCAAGATGCAGAAAGTAACTTGATATATGATTGGACAACTTGTCTTGGCAGTCATATGGAGAGAAGGTATTTGTATTGATACTGAAGTGTGTGTAGGGCAATTTAAACAACACATTTTCTTTGGCAATTGGGAGATCTAGAAGCTGCTTAAGAAAGCAGCCACCCATGCTGTAAGGCTTGGGGTATATATGTCTTGCATTCACATATGGGCTTACCAATAAGATGATGTGCTACCCTAATAGCTGGATAATTTGAGAACTTAACCTAGCCACTGGCTGGAGTGCTGTTGAGAGGCGTCAGAGGCAGAAGTAAATGAAGCACCTTAGCCATGGAGAGCCCCTGCCAGAGTTTCAGAGATGAAGAGATGCAACCCATTAAACGTCCAAACATCCTACTTGTTGGGTTTTAATGGGCTCACACAAGTCAGTAAGGAACGATGGCATAGGTGTTTAGGAATTCATTTGTACTCTCATTTTGGCAAGTAGAAACCCCTCTTCCCCCTCATAGAATTCCATGTGAGGTTCAGTTGTCCTTGACCTGGCTTGGGTAGGGACATTTTCACAATCCCTGTTGAGGATGCAAATGCACGGTTGATTACCAGCGCAAACCTAGACTAAGAAGAGGGGAGTTGGGACAGGGTCATGGATAAGAAAAACAGCATGTCAGCCAAAGACCGTATGCATGGTTTTCCCTACTGTTAGACCTGACAACCTTAAAGTGGTATTCCCTCCAAACCATTTGCCTTCTCCCATCCTGTTTTGCTGGATTTGGTTTTATTGGTTTTAGGACTATGTGTACTTTACCATTGCTAACCAGCCTTAAAGTACTTTTGCACACTCCCTAAAACATGGTAATATTAGCTTACACTTGATTGGCATATTTAGCTTATTTTTAAGTCCCTAGTAAAGTGTTATACCATATAATCAGAGCTAGTAAACTAAATGCTGCTAGTGGTCCTGAAGAACCTATTGTGTCACTCACTTCAAGTAGCGCCCTAGAACACGTCTATGGTCTGAAACCGCAGACTGTATGCCATTTTAAACTGCCAAATGTAATACCCTTGCTATCCCTAAAACTCCCTTTTTATTACAATTATGTCACCCCAAGGTAGGCCGTAGAGCCGGAAGGTTAGGGTGCCCTGTAATTAGACAGGTGGACATGCATTGTTTATGTTTTACATGTTAAGGTAGTGAAAAAAACGCAAATTTGTTTTTTCACTACTGTGAGACCTAACTCTCCCATAGGATAACATTGGGTTACCTTATTCCATCTAATAAGTGATACCTTTTGTTTGGGAGCTGGTAGAAATCTCATGTTTGGTGTCCAATGAATTGCAATTTAAAATCTTCTTTAATGGCAGAGTCAAATTTTAACTCACAATTCTAAAAATGCCACTTTCAGAAAGTTGGTATTTTCCTGTCCTAATATTTGGTGCCAGCAGCCTGTGTCACAAGACAAGGTGTAGTTGGCAGTTCACCTTTGTGTATTCCTTCCAGGCAGACACAAAATAGAGGGGTTAGATGCTGGCAGGATGTTCCATCTGGGGCAAGACGGGGGGAAGCTGTGCATTGCACTACTTACACTTAAAAGACACTGCCTCAACCAGCACACAAAAAACTTTGAATTAGCCTAGTGTAACTGCAGACACACTGGGACAATGGTAGAGGGCCAGGAAATTCCAGACACCTCTGTTGAGGGCAAAACTCTAGCAGTTTCTTTCACTTCAAAGTGAGCCCCACATATAAAAATAGACCTAGTCTTCAGTTCGCTTCTTGACCTGCAGAAGGGCTCTCCGAGGATTGCCCTGCTGACTGAAGCCTGCCCTGTGCCCTCAGCGGACTGGCCTGCTGATTGAGGCCTGCTTTCCTGGTTGAACCCAAGACTTCCAGAGTGACTCTAAGGCTAGTTGGCTGGCCTCCAGATCAGAGCTGCAGGGACAAAAAAAGGCTCAAACAATCTTGAACCCACACCAAGACCCAACCTGAATGAGTTCTGACTCTCCAAGTGGTGCCCCTCCAGTCCTGAACCCTTGTTGGTGGTGCAGAAAGTACCCATATAACTCAGAACCGAAACTTGGAAAACTTTTCTGCTAAAAAGTACTCTGAGAACCAACAAGAGACTGGGACCTACCAGCTCTTCGATCCGCCAATGATGCATCATTACAGTTGGCCTGAACTTGCGGCAGCGTTCTTTGCAGCAGCAGTAAATCCTGTTCAGCAGCTCCTCGCAGAAGGGGTATCTGACCTTCTGAAGCCCTGTTCGACAACAGCCTGCAGTTTCTTTCCACTAGAGATTTTCGTCTTTCATAAAAACATAAGTTGGAAGTAGAAATCTTCACCACAACTTTGTCCAGCTGCTCCCCGACAACAACACCCCCTCCTCAGACACCGCTGGCTGCCCTGCCCCGTTGAACTTTACCTTCTTAGACATTTGTCTGTTCTTCAAAATCCAAAGCTAAGTGGACACCAGGCCCAATCCACTTGGCGCATTCAATTATAGTCAGCCATAACTTATTACTTGTTGCAGTTTGGCATAACTAGATGTTCGCGGTTGGAGCTATGGTGTTTTAGGTGCTATTTTACACTTTAAACATTAAAGTTTAAGTTATCCATAACTCCGGTTCTTTTGATTGTTTTTTTATCATTCTGGGGTCAACAAATTATTAAAATAAATTTAATTTTTCTAAATTATGGCAGGGTTTTTCTTGTGTTGTGTTTCCATCTTATTACTGTTTGAAATGCTGTATAAATACTTTACACGTTGCCTCCAAGCTATGCCTCATTGCTTTTAGGGAAAGCTACCAGAGGGTTAAGCTCAGCTTAATTTAGTGGTTTTTTTTATGGTTCACCCTAACAGTCATTTCGGCTGTTGCTTGAATAGGGTTTCACCACCCTCATCCAACAACCCAATTACTCACATTGATTTATCAGTACTGGGATACAGTACTTGTGTTTGTGCAGTAGCATACAGTGAAACACTAAAATTTGACAAATATTTTGATATCAGATTCAAACTCTTTTTAAATTCTTCCTAAATTGCCATTTTTGCTTTTTCCAAAGTCATACCCATTCTACTTGACGGTCTGCATCTGTGATTCTACATTAAAGTATAGAGTATGGAGTTTGAGCTCAGCAATCTGGAGAGCTACACTGCAGGTGACCTCAGAGACTGTGCAAGGAGTGGAGGGTTCCAGCATAAAGGAGCTCCAAGTAAGAGCTCCAGAAGGCCCATCAGTTGCAAACAACAGCAGAGGAGAAGGGGTGGGTATGAAGGAGCAAGAAGATGACCTGGGCATAGGTCATGGACTGCAGCACCCTGAAGAGGAGGAGAAACACTTGGCCACAGATGAGGAGCCGCCTACCAGGGCAGAGCGTGTTGTGCCTTCCAGCGGTCTGTCCCCAGAGGAGATGGAGAACAGAAAGGCTCAAAGGGAGTTCAAGCTGCAGCTGGCTAAATAAAATTGGAGGCAGCCAAGGAAGGGGCTGCTGCTAACAAGACCTTTGAGGAAAATAAATTAGCCCTAGAAGAGAGAAGGGCCAATGAGGAGGCAGCTGCCTAGGCCCTTGAAGAAAATATGTCCATGGACGAAAAGAGAAAGGAGAATGGCCAATGAGATAAGTCTGAGAGAGCTAGACCTCAGAACCAAGCTAGTGGAGTCCAGCAACAATGGTGGCAGCATACCCTCAGTGTCAAATGGAGAGGTGAGAGTCCATATACTGCAAGACATGGTGCCCAGCTATGTGGTGTGAGATACCATAGATAAATTGTTTTCTGCAGTTGAGGTAGCCCTTAGAATGCACAGGGTCCCAAAGGGGGACTGGAAAGAAAGCTTAAAAAAGCACATGCCCACAGTGGAAAAGGACACCTTTCTAACACTAGAAGTAGGGGACCAAACTGAGTATGCATCTGATGGGAGAGTTTTCTGGGCCCAACTTCCTTTTGCCTTTTCACTCTCTCTTCTTATTGGACCTCCAATGGACCTTTAAGTCTGAATGAGAAGTGAGGGGAGTTAGCATATACATCAATAAAATTCAATTAACAGTGCAACTCATTTGGCAACACAATGCTACCAGTGGGCTTGCAGCACTCATTTTATCACCCACTTAAGTAGCCCCTTAAAACATGTCTCAGGTCTGCCATTTCAGCCTGTATGTATTTGCAACTGCCAACTCAACTTGGCAAAATAATCCCCTCACCAAGTCTAAAACTCCCTTTTTATTACATATAAGGCACCCCTGAGGTAGGCCCTAGGCAGCCTATAGGACAGGGTATATTGTCATTAAAAGATGAACATGCACTTTTAAGTATTACATGTCCTGGTACAGAAAAACTCACAGATTTATTTGTCACTGCTGTGAGGCTTACCTATCCCATAAGATAACATTGGGTTACTGTGTTACATGTAGTAAATGGTAACTGTTGTTTGGGAGCAGACAGAAATGTCATGTTAGGTGCCTAAGGAATTGGAATTTAAAATCCTCTTTAATGGTAAAGTTGGATTTGAAGTCACAATTGTTTACTTTTAGAGATGTGCCATTTGTTTGTCCTTGCCAGTTGGCACCTGCAGCCTGCTCCTGTGTCACATGATTAGGTGAAGTTGGCAGCTGGCCTTTGTGCATTCCTCCTAGACAGTCACACAATAGAGCGACTGGGTATTTTCAGGATGGCCATCCAAGGCAGGATGGGGGATGGAGCTGTGCACAGCCTGACTTACACTTTAAAGACACTGTTTTAGCTCACACACTAATATCTTAACACTAGCCTATTATGACTACAGACAGAATGGGACCCTGACAACGAGGCAGGAAATTCAAGACACCTCAGTGGTGGGAAAACTCCAGAAGTTTCTTCTACCTAAAAATTGGCCCAGGTATAAAAATAGGGCTTCAACCCAGCTCTTCAGCACACTTCTGGACCGACGTAAGGACTAGCAGTAGACTGCCCTGCTGCCTGTGGCCTGCTGAGCACCTCAGAGGACTGCCTTGCTGCACCAAGAGGACTGCCTTGCTGCACCAAGAGGACTGCCTTGCTGCTTGATACCTGCTTTTCTGCTTGACTCAGAGCCTAAAGGGCAGATAAGGCTTGTATTATCTTAAACCCGCACACCTGAAGCCAACCTGAGTGAGTCCCGACTTTCCAAGTGGTGCTCCTCCAGTCCTGGACCCTTGGAAATGGTGGTAAGGATACCCAGAGAGCCTGAATCCAAAAGATTGAACGTAAAATATTTTCAGCCCAAAAAAACTCTGAGACTGGGACATACCCATTCGCCTTTGCATCCAATGTAAAGGATGCTGTGGAAGATGGGAATAAAATATGAATAGTACAGTGCAGAATCGGAGTTGAAGAGGTCTCATCCCTGGCCCCCTGGTGTATGCTTTGGGGTTGGTAGTAAAATGTGAAAAGCACAATAATTAATTAATGACTGAAGTGGGCTGACACATTGCCCTGTGGTGGGTCGATGCAAAATGTGAATGGGTGAATAACTGATAAATGGCTGAATTAGGCTCACCCATTACTCACGATGTATGCTGTTTTATCAGGAACTAAGATGTGAATGGGACACTAATTGATCAATAGCTAAAGTGGGCTAATACACTGTCCTATGCTGTGGTGGGTGAAAGCTCTGGGGCAAGTCTTGCGCAAACTTAAATGTATAGTGAATTACCCACATTCTGCTTTCACAAGGGGCACTTCCTCCCACAAATTAATTATTTTCAATGTCAGGAACATTAGGTCTTATTGCGTTTGTGTCCGTGGCAAACTGAAGTATGTTTTTTTTCCTCTTTTAGCTTGTTGGAAGAAATTCTTTGTATGGCATCAAGGAGACAGAAAACTATATTATTTTCCTGTTTACGGCCCATCTGTCATTACTACACTGTTGCTTGTACAGAACTGCATTCTAACCATTAGCCCATATCACACATTCTACCTAGGTCATAGTATGTAGGAAGTCAATTTTTGGACAGTTGACTAACATGTTGTCTAAGTGTATTAATGCTGCCCGGGTCCGAATTCAAATAATGGAGGAGAGCTCCGAGGCAAGTTCTGATACGGAGGCAGCATCTGAGTGAAAGTACCATAGAGCTAAATCTGGAAATGATTTTTCAAGTCGGAGTTTCATCTGATGAGGAATTGTGTTCCAGTGGTTATGAAGAACATGCCCAGGGCAGTTCTGATGTCCCTTCACAAGCACAATCTGTGCAGCTGTGAGACAGTAGGCAGGTATCGCTCTGAGCACCGCAAGTGTTCACTTGGAGGACCCCCAATTTATGTCAGCCACAAACTCCTAACTTTCACTGCAGGTGATTTATGTAGAGTCAATGCTGCAGATTTGTGTATTGACTACTACTTTTTCCAGATAATGACTTCCTTGGGGAAACCTTAGGCCAACCTAATTTACGTGCTGAACTGTTTTTATGGAAGCATATCTAAGGCAGACCAGTAGGTGCCACCTTTACTAGGGGAGTTAAAAACATTTCCACACCTTTTCTTCAACATGGTGCACAAACCAATTGTACATTCCTCCTGATCTGTTCATACACTTTGGGCAACAACCAGCTTTGCACCAGCCATAAGCAGAGACAGGCATTTGATTCTACAATGTATGCTGCATTTCAGTGATATTATCAATCACTGCTCCAGGAGCAACAACACCATGACAGGATGATCAAAATTGCACCTGTCATGGAACATGTACTGGCCACGTTTCTAGAGATTTACATTCCTGGGAAGACCATAGCAGTTGCTGAGTACTTGATCGTATACAAAGGGAAGCTGCTGTTCAGGCAGAACATACAAAGAAAAAGAGCTCATTATGGTATCAAGACGTACATGTTGTATAAGAGATCCACTAGTTACGTATATAGCCTGAGAGTATATACAGTAAAGACTCCAAAATAAAAGCTGCAGATTGCCCTTCCAGGTTACGAATTAGTTAGAAGCTTGTACGGGAGCTTGCACAATCACTGCTTAATAAAGGTTATCATTTTTATAAGGAGTACTACTGTACAAGAGTCCAGCTGTTCAGTGTACAGTGCAATGTTGGCATTGTGAGCTGTGGTGCAATTTAAAAACACAGCAAAGGATTTCCCTCAGAAACATCTTTGTATGAAGCTCCAAAAAGGCTAGAGAAGTGTGTTGCACTGCAACAAACTGCTTGCTGTACAAGTCTCTCTCTGATAGGCAGAAAGCATATGTCCTCACTACACATCACAAAAAACACCAGTCTCTTCATGGTTTGGGCTCAGTTGCCATAAGTCCATAAGCACACCTAAGTCAATTACAACACGTACATCGGTAGAGCAGATAAAAATGACCAATTCATTTCGCCATATAATGTGAATCATAAACCTTGTACCTGGTATAAGTAGGCTACTCACATGATCCAGCTGACAACATACAGTGTGTACGTTGTCTATGGCAGATCACCAGAGGATGACTAGTATCTCTCCTTGACTGTCAGTTAGCGGTTATAGAAAGTCTTACTGCTGTAGAAGCTTTAGCCTATACTTCATCTGTTGTGGAGGACAATGCAAGACTACATGATCGGAAATTTGGGATTGCATTCCTACAACAGGGCTAAAGAGTCGCCAACACAGAGTTTGCGCTCAGAAAGGAAAGAGGCAGAAGAGTAGATATGACTGTCCCCACTGCTAGTCTCAGCCTGGCTTATGTTTTCCAACTTGCTTCACTATGTACCACACAAATGTTCTGGGAAACTGAAGTGGAGCAGAGTATGATTTATCAGCAGCCTCAAAAGGCTGATAGTAGCTACATAACTTCCATGGGCCATTACCTGATTAGCTGGGCAGTTTTTCAAATTGTTTCATCTAATAGGGAAATAAGTACTGTAATCGAAGACTTATTTTGTCCTAAATTAGATTTTAGTCACTATGGGCCAGATGTAGGTAGCCTTTTGCACGTAGCAAACTGCGAAAAACGCAGTTTGCGACGTGCAAAAGGCCAAACGCGATGCACAACCTCAAATTGCGAGTCAGTACTGACTCGCAATTTGAGGCTGCGACTCGCAAATAGGAAGGGGTGTTCCCTTCCTATTTGCGACCACATCGCCATGCTGAGTTGCTTTGTGACCGCAAATGTGGTCGCAAACCAACTCGCAGTTACCATCCACTTGAAGTGGGTGGTAACTCATTCGCAAAAGGGAAGGGGTCCCCATGGGACCCCTTCCCCTTTGTGAATGTTGAAAAAACCGAAACCAAATGGTTTTGGAAGTTTTTCGTTTTGCAGCTCGTTTTCCTTTAAGGAAAACGGGCTGCAAAATGAAAAAAAAAAACTGCTTTATTAAAAAAGCAGTCACAGACATAGAGGTCTGCTGTCTCCAGCAGGCCACCATCCCTGTGAGTGCATGGACTCGCTATGGGGTCGCAAATTGCGACCCACCTCATTAATATTCATGTGGTGGGTCTTTGCGACCCCATAGCGAGTCGCAGAAGGTGTCTGAGACACCTTTCTGCATTTGGTTTTGCGAGTTGCAATTTGCGAGTCGCTATGACTCGCAAATTGCAAGTCACAAAATGATACCTACCTACATCTGGCCCTTAGTCTTTACTGACTCAAGTTAATAGATGAACAATTGTCTTCCTTAAGGCTATTTGCCACCGTTCTAAAAGTACTCTATAGGGCTTTTTGGAGAATGTGTCCCTTCATATTTACACCAGTTTTCAAATGTAGTTATGCTCATGCTGAGGAATAGATCAGCAAAAAATCATTAGGCACACCCACCTTACTTCCACTCACTGGGAGGAATTGGATTTAGTGAAGTAGGTGCACTAAATTAGAATGAAATCCTTCTTAGCCTAAGCAGGCTGTCATGGGGAACTGTTAAGAAAGATTCCTCTGACAAGCACAAGGTATAAGTCAGGGCTCTGAATGAGACGGATATGAAGAGGTGGTCAAACCTTAGGCCAGTCTTGTTTTCGTAGTGATCTCATGTAGGTATAGGGAATATGTTCAAAGCAGGGGGTGATCCACATATCACTGCACCCACCACTAATCATGTTGTTCATACTTGTGGCTTGTTTGCTACCTTAAGCCTTTGTCAGAACATAGTATATGCAGAGCATATGGAGTACAGTCAATGCACTGCACATAATGGTGGCCAAACATATGCCATGTTTTGAAGGAGTAGCCTGTCTGCCAAACCTTAAGGCCCTTATTCTTTCTAGAAGTGATCTTTAAGGAACTTAAGAGCCCTGCCTCTGCATATTTACCACAGTTTTCAAATGTAGTTATGTTGAGCCTCATATATGAGACAACTAAGGCATTTTCATATACCTCCAACTTACTGCCACACACTGGAATAAGTTGGAATTTCCACTGTCAGTGCACTAAAGGCACATGAAAGACAAGTTTAACAACGCCTAAGCAGGCTGACAAAGAGAGGCATTTGTAAAGGTATAAATGGCACCTGCACAGTATTATGGCTCTCAATAAGGCATGAACAGTAAGTTAAAGCTTAAGCTAGCAGTGTTTTCAAAGGGGCCAATTTAGGTAGAAGGTAGGTCATCAAGGTAGGAGCAAGATAGATGGTTAAACAACCACTCACATTGGTAGGCAGTATATGTGTAGTGGTGGTATAAGTGGCTGTTGGCTGTCAGTAAGTGTGTTTTGACTTGTTGGAGATGTGTTTGCATGTAAGTTGGCTGATGACTGGGTGAGGTGGCGGTCTGACCTGTGTTTCAGTCCTAATGTATGAGCTTAAGTAACTGTATTTCTAAAAAAATTAAAGTAGTAGAAAATGGAAATAGATTAACCTAAAAATATAGTAAAATTAATTTTAAAATATTATTCGTCCTTTTGATAAAATATAAATTAAAAATGCTTATACTTAAAATTGGTTTACATATATTTTAATTAATGTTTGTGTTTCATTTGTTAAAAAAAATGAGAGAAACAGGATTTTTTTGTAGGTAAGGAGATTTTACTGGTTCAGGGACAGGTAGAACTTAGAAGTGATAAGGAGATTTTAGAGTTCAGGGATTTTTTTTTTTTTTAAACTCTTTTTATTGAACACCGCTCAGATACAGTACAGTTTCATTGCCCCAACAGTTCCCGCATGGCATAGCTGATAGCTTGTACAACCATCACATTTCAACCCTCCCAACTTTGGGCGCTTTTACGCCCTGTAGTCAGTGTCTGTCTCTGATGCCCCGCTCAGTCTCTTATGTGGTGATTCTGGCCTCATGTGGTGCCTGGCCTCAGTCCACAGTCCCCGCATTTTACCCCATTTCCTTGGGCAACCCCAACTTTGGTATACAACCTTTTCTGCCTCTTGACAGCAGTCCAGGTCAGATTCCCACTGCTGCAGTGTTGGCGGGGCTAGGTGTCCCCATAGTCTTGCCATATTTCACTTAGCCACTCCATATGCCAACATTGTCCATATCCTGGCATATCTGGGTATTTGCCTACCTTCTGTATTGTGCAATAGGATCCATTTCTCAGATATCTGGCCCTGAACTCCCAAGTGTCTGTGTAACTCGTGCTGTGACCGCTGCCCAGAAGACCTGGACCACCGGGCAAGCCCACAAGACATGAAAAAAGGTGCCCGCCTATCCACAACCCCCGAAGGGACTCAGGCGTGTCTACCCTGTGGATTTTGTGAAGAAGCATTTTGGAGCAATATGCCCTATGTAGGATCTTCAATTGTACTAGTCTGAATCTGGCCCTTATTGATATTTCCTTTGGGCTCTGCAGTGCTTCCTGCCATTCCTCTTCTGTTAATTCTCCTAGATCTCTACCCCATGCTGCTCTAAGGGAACCCATTGAGTCTGGGGCATTGTTTAAAAGTGTCTTATATGTGAGTGAGATAGCTTTTTCTGACATATGCTCTGTGAGGAGCCTGTCTTCTAGGGGCGCAGTGGTTGCCAGTTGCTACCATTCTCTAATGCGGCATTTCAGGGCATGACCAACCTGTAAGTACTTGTAGTATTCTGTTTTTGCCATGCCATATTCCTCCTCTAGGGTGGCAAAGGGGATATATGCCCGGCCTCTCCAGATGTTGCCCAATCTTTCAATGCCTAGTAGCTCCCACTTACTGAAGCCCACCAGCTAACCCACCTCTCATAGAAGGTTGCTCTCCCAGAGTGGGGTCTGATCTGTTAGGATGCCTCTAGACCCTAGGCCCCCTGTGGCCTCCCTCCAAGTCCTCACAACTGTCCGCGTGTGTCCCGGGAGTGTTTGTTCAGCTCCGTGCCTATATAGCACTGTCAAATAGTTTCTCCTGCCATTTGGGATCTACCTACCTGATATGCGGACTCTTCTCTGTCCGCAAACACCCATTCGTTTATCACTGCCAGCTTGTGAGGCCCAGTAGTACTTCTGGGTGTCTGGGAACGTTAGCCCTCCCTCAAAGACCCCCCTTCGTAGCTTGTTCAATGCTATGCGTGGGGTTCCCCCATCCCATAAAATCAGTCGTAGTTCCCAGTCTACTTGTTGGAACAGTGCCCGTAGAATCTGGTATGGCGTATTTTGTAGTACATATATTAGGCAGGGAAAGGACATCACTTTGAATAGGGCTGCTTTGCCCATCAATGACAGTGGCAGGGATCTCCAATGCGAGACATCAGCTTTGAGCCGCTCTATCTGCGTGATGAGATTCATGTTCAAAAATGTCTGAGGGTCTCTAGTAATATGCATTCCTAGGTACTTTAAACAATCTTGCATCACAGAGATCTTTTTAGGCACCAGCAAGTGTAGCAAACCCTCTTTCAGAAGAAAAAGTACTGATTTGGACCAGTTAATGCGATAACCAGAATAATCACCAAATATCTGAAAGATGTGCAACACTCTATCCACTGACCTGGTGGGTCTTGTAACGTACAACAAGGAGTTGTCAGCGTAGAGCGCAAATGCGCTACTCCCGGCCCCCAAATCCCAGTATCCCCCCATATCAGGGGGTCCTGGTGGACCCAGGCCGCCAGAGGCTGCAATGCGAGAGCGAATACCATGAGTGAGAGGGGGCAGCCCTGTCGTGCCCCCTATGCAAGGCAATTACCCGGGAGATCGTTCCGTTCACCCTTACTCGTGCTAGTGGCTTCCTGTATGGAAGGCGCACCCAGCTGCTAACTTTGGTCCAAATCCCAGAGTCTTGAGTGTGGCAAAGAGATAGGGCCATTCAATGCTGTCAAAGGCCATTGCAGCATCAAGCGCCATAAGGACAGCCGCCATGGAGCGTGGGGCGTTTGTCATATGTAACACCCCTAAGGTTGAGTTGCGTTCCTCTCCTGGCAATAAAGCCAGATTGGTCAGGATGAATCAGGGATGTTGTTGCTTTCTGAAGCATATTTGCCAACACCTTTGCCAAAATCTTGGTTTCCACATTCAAAAGGAAGATTGGTCTGCACAAGTTGCATATGTTTTGTGGTTTCCCTTTCTTATGTATCACCACTGTGGTAGCCATGCGTTGGACATTTTGGAGGATCCTTTCCTGTAGTGCTGTTTGAAACATAGCCCACAAATGCGGTGCCACCAAGGAGGCCATGGGTTTGTACATTTCTATGGGGATCCCGTTTGGGCCCATTGCTTTCCCAGATTGTAGGCCCTGCATTGCCTGTGTTATCTCCTCCACCGTTAAATTGCATTCCACGGCCTCTCGAGATCCTTCCCCCAGTTTACTTAGTTGGATATCACTCAGGAGCTCCAGACATTCAGTCTCTCCCCATTTGGGTGGCTGATTTCTACAGTTCCTCATAGTATTTAGCAAATATGTTGCCGATGGATAAACTGTCTCGCTAGAGTATCCCTTCCACGTCTTCAATTTCTAGTACCCATGACCTCTCTCGGTCTCTTCTCTCTAGCCACACCAATAATTTGCCGGCCTTATCATCCACATCATATAGGCAGCACAGCACTGCCAGTGCGCTGCTGCGGCCCCCCCCTCCATCAGGTGTCTTAGTAGCTTCTGTTTTAGGGGCATTAAGTGCCCAAGCATGCTGTCCCAGTTCGCCTGCGCTCTCGTTTTCAACAGTAGTATTTCTCGCTCCAGCTCTTGGCATTGTAACATCAGTTCTTTCCTTTTCCTCCACATTAGGGCCTGTGCTTGCCCCTTCATAACCGCTTTGAATGCTTCCCATACAATGCTAGCGGAGGACGCAGAACCCATGTTTTCTTTAAAGTATGGAATTTATGAACATCCCTGCGGCCTGAAAACAGGTAGTCTATGTGAGAGTAGCTATTGTGTGGTAGTGAGATGTAGGTGTATCCTCAGATAGGAGTGTTGTGTGCCCGCCAAATGTCCACCAATCCCATGGCATCTACAAACGTGCTCAGCACCCTCGGGTCTTCCCCCACCACGGCCCCTGAGAGTCTGTCCAATGCCCGGTCCATAATGGCATTCATATCTCCCTTCAAGATCAAGGTCCCATGGGGGAGGTTTAGCAGGGTCACGCTCAAGTCGGGGAATATTGCTGAATGCAAGTGGGGAAACGTACACTGATCCTACATTTATAAACTCTCCACCCCCCTATGCCGGTCAACAACACATATCTCCCTAGGGTATTATGCCATGTGCTCTGAGTCACCAAGGGGGGTCGACTTTTTAGCCAATATCCCCACTTCTCTAGAGCCACTTGTGTACCCTGCATGTGCTATTCGTTTGTACCCAAATGTATCTAGTGCTTTACATACAGTGCCCCAGAGATGTGTTTCCTGGAGTAGTACCAAGTCTGGGGAGTGTTTCTTAAGATATTGGAGGATTAATGTTCTTTTTATCTTGTTTCCGAGACCATTCACATTCCAGGACCAAATTTGCAGGCTACATCTCGCCGTCATATGTGAAGAGTGTGCGGTCATACCGGGCCCGGACTGAGTAGAGCCCCTCCTACCCTTTTGGAGATGGGTCATGGTCTGATGTTACGCCATGCCCTGCGTCACCTTGTCTATCCATATGGTGTCTGAGCCATCAACAAATTATAACATTCAACTAAGAACTGTTCAAGTTCCCTGCTGACATCCCCCCCACCCTGCTGTGTGAGTTTTTAACCACCCACCTTCCCAATTCGCAGAGAGCCTGTCGCCCTAACAGTACAAAATTATGTGGGTGTGTCACGTCCATCGCGCCATGGTGTTCGGATACCTGATTTTATCATAGTCTAATGTCCGCCAAAATCTTACTGTCCATCAGGAATTTAATTTATGGCATTAATCTTGTCTCAATGTTTGTCGCATCCAACCAAGTGTCTTCGAGGTCTGATCCATTTTCATGTTTCTGTGACCTTGTGGAGTTTGCTTGAGCAACTATCCTCGGATGGCATTCGGAGGCTGTCATGACTCTGCCACCTGTTTGGCGAGACTCTGCTTGTCCCTTGTTTCCTCCCTTTCACTGTCCTGCCTTCGAGCCAGTTCCATGCTTCCTCGGTGTGTTAAATAGCCATATCTTATCTTCCGCTATTACCTTTTATTTCGCTGGGAGCATCATCATGTATTTCAGCTCTTTTACGTGCAGGGCAGCTTGACTTCGACTTCATCAAAGCATTTCCGTTGTTTTTGTACTTGTAGAGTGAAGTCCAGGAATATGCGTATTGTTACATTTTCAATGTGAATTTCATCATGTGTGCGAGCTGCTTAAAAAATTGCGTCTCATTCCCTGCAATTGAACACACATGCTATGATTGTTTTTGGGGGAGCCCCCGGGGTGGCCTGGGAATTGGTGCTCTATGCGCTCTTTCCACCTAAAAGAATTTTTAAAGTCTCTTTGGCTGCAGCTTATTTGTAATTAAGTCCTCCACAAACAAATCGAAGCTGTGGCCCTTGACCCCCACGGGAACTCCTACTATGTGAATGCTGTTCAGTCTCGCTCTTCCCTCCTGATCCTCGAGGCGGATGGCGAGGACCACGGCTTGCTTTGTGAGCTTTTGCACTTGGTCCTCTAGGCGTTTCGTAACTGACTGCATGTCCACGATCTGAGGTTCCGCCACAGTAACTTTCTCCATGACTTTTTTATGATCTGTCCTGATGAGGTTTACTTCTAGAGTCACTGTGTACTTTCGGCTCTAGGGTGTCTTTATGTTTTGAATGGCCATCTTAGCGTGGGTTCCAACTGTGGTGGGTGTTCCGAGTCAGGAGGCTCGGGCCCAGGGGCCATCTCTAATGTTGCAATGCGTGGGATTGTGTATTTGGTGATGTATGCGATTGCTGGGGCCGTGAGCCTCGGCCCCTGACCATTGTCTTTGTTCAGGGTGCTGTTGATCCGGGACCAGGTCCCAGGTGCTGCCTACGTCCTGGGCCCTCACCACTTTTCGCTGGGGGTGGGGAGTGGGAAAGCCCAAGAGAACCACCAGATGCGTGTGCAGTCGCAGGTCTCCTCAGCATCTTCCTTGTGGCTCCCCATGCCTGTCCCCCGTCTTTACTGCCTCTGGACCCTCGGTTCGTCTCCAGTCTGTTGCATTAGGGCGCCAGTTATGTTCCAGCCCGTTGTCTCCTGGCGCCCTGGGACACTGAGGTCTCGCTTCGTCTTTGTTTTTTTTTTTGCCACCCAGTGGGGAAGCCTGTCCCGCTTTCTGCCCCTGGTGCCGCACCCGTTCTTTACTCTCTTGGGGCCTATGCGTCTCGATTCAGGATATTCAAGGGGGAGAAATATCTGTGCTGAGGCAGGAGTTCTCACTTGCGGCCGGGCCCGTCACCTCTCTGGGCCCCGGTCGCTTTCCCTGCATGCTTGGCCCCGGGGGCCTTTACCTCTCCCCTCCCCTCTTTCCGAGCCTCCTCGCAGCCCAACAGTGTGCCGCCCCTCTCACCACCAGAAGCCCAGGCTGGAATCCGGACTCTGCGATCCTCCCGGCTGGAAGGCTGCCCCGCTTCTCAGGGCCGACACTGGGTCAGCAAAGCCATGATCTCTCCACCATGCCTTGCAATCTAGGGCCGATTTACAGTTCTACTTAGCCCATCTCGCTCATTTGACCTCCTCCCGACAGGATTAAAGATGGATTTTCAGGGGATTTCCCCTTGCGGCGTCCGGAGAGATGTTAAAGTACGGCCATCTTCGGTGCTGGCATGCCACGCCCCCTATAGTTCAGGGAAGAGTCATTTTTAGGGATGGTAATAGTTTAATGTTTGGAGATGGGTAGTATTTAGGGGTGATAGGTATTTAGGGTTCAGGGATGGTATTTTTTTTTGGAATGGTAAAATGTTTTTCGAGTTCAGAGATGGGTAGTTTTTAGGGATTGGTAAGGAGGTTGTAAGGTTCAGGGATGACTATGTTTAATGAGTAACTATATCATTTTACAATCATTTAAAATTAAATTATTATCGTATTAATCAAACAGGTCTAGTGCACACTGTTAACCTCTTAAGGTGTTGCTCTAGGTGGATCCGTTCCAGGGAGGATACCTTTTGAGCCAATATGCCATATACACTGATTATTATAAGAGCATGTGAAACATAAAGATGGTTGCATTACAGGTGGACTTGATGTGTGATAAACATATGGGAAGACAAAATAACTTGCATGAACAAGCATTAAATAAGCATCTTTTTGGGTGTGGATCTTTTTGGCTATTCCCTATCACAAATACTACTGCATGAAACTTAGAAAGGGCTTTAGTAGTACAGCTTCAATACTTTGAGACACTAATACGTATTAGTAATTCCTTACATTCTCATCTATGGGCTCCCAATATCTATGGTTTGAGAATACGTGGCCTCAAGCCCCCAGGTTTGATGTACAGACCATAGAATTTTGGTCCTGAAGAACGTGGCAGCATAATAAAATATATGCATAAAGGTGCAGACTTTTTTATTTATTTATTTTTTTAAGACCCACTGGACGTTAACCAAAAGTGCTGAAATAAGAGATTAAAAGAAATCTGCATTAAAAAGATTTTAGATAATGTCACAATTCCGGGAGCACCTATTTTTGTATGTGATGTCGAGTATGAGTCTGAAAGTATCAATTTTTTAGTGAGTGTTGTGAGGGACAAAGGGGTTAATTTTTACTTTCTTTGATGACCTACAAAATGTTATGAATTGTACTATATTTTAGAAGTGTATTGCATTAGGCATCTGCCACAGTACTGTATCATATTTAATCTTGTGGTGAAATATATGCATTCAGATAATTAAAGAGTCATGAAGTGATCAATAAAAAGTTGTTGTTTTTTCTTTAAGCATCAAAGTAGAAAGGAATATTGTTTCATGCTAGACCACAGATAAAGTTAATGAGACACAGGTCAAGTGTTTTTTTTCTGTTTATGTAGGGTTGCTTGTGAGAAAGCCCTTTTCCAAATATCCAGCTTATTCAATGCGTTTTCACTGGGGATGCTAGGAGTTGGCATCCAACCCACTTCAGCCCCCTCGCTACTCCTGCACAGCAATCTGTTGTGCCCCCACTCCCATTTGCTTAAAGTACTATACAGGAGCGCTAACCCTGTCATCCCAGTTATCGTATAGGGAGATTCATTTCTGGCTCCAGTCTCTCTGCAAAGAGTTAATTAGGGACCTCCAAATGAGACCCTTTATTTTTTTTAAATTGAACCTAAACTTGTAAATTAATTTACCTTTGCAAAATTGTTAGAAATAAGGCAGGTAATTTAATCTACATTTTTAGTCTATTTGATGAGATCTATAGTACAGCATAAAAAAAGCATAAAAAGCAGCAATCTCCATGTTATTGTTGAATTGTGTCAATTGATATTCAAAACTCCTTGTTACTGTAACACATAGATCCCCTTTAATATATAGTAACAATGCATGAGTCATACTAAAGCCCAGTGGTACAGATATTCATGAAGAAATATACAGGAAATATACAGGAAGCTTCTTATTATTTCCCCATTTTTTTTTTATTCTAATACAGGACCCAAAGCCGCTCACCAGCAATGTAACTACTAAACTGTGCCAGTAATAATATACATTTCAGAATACTACTTATGATATACTATGTGACGTACATAAATTCTACAACGAACTACAGAACTTTAAATAATAAACTACAATACCCATATATAACATAATTTTCCCTTTTGTAAAAACAAACAAAAAAGTAATTAAATAAAAATTCAGTAGCTAACATAATCCTTGAATCTGTCAGGAGTAGTTCTAATTCTGCAACTTCTATTAAGGTTGCCGCCATTATGACCCTCAGCACTATCCAGGGCGGCATTCCCCTCCCTCATCTGGAGCCGCACGAGCCACCTCATCCTGTCTAGTGCAAACTTTGTCTGAAAGAACAGCCAGATGACACCAGCCTGCTTTATTAGCATCAGCATTTCCAACACTCCTGCTCCACAGTTTACTTTTGATGATATCTGCTTGATTGCTAGGAATCTTAACCAGAGCATTCTCCTTCCACCATCCCTTGTTTTCAAGCAGAACAATCCGTCTAGACACTCTCTCAACTTTAGTAGGCACAGAAAACTTTGATTACCCTTTGTGCACTCTCATGGGTTTTCTAATCAACAACCCAGTCTCCAGGCTTCACTTCCAGTTCTTTTGCATGCTTACTGTTGTCAAAATGTTCCGTTCTACTCTTCTGTTTGTTTCTCACACAAATGATATTCAAATCCAACTCGGTGTTACGGTGGCCAACCTTTTCCCCAAGCCAGACAGGATTGATGTTAAAAAACGTTTTTCTTGCCCTTAAAAGAACAAAAGTCGTGACACTTTTGGTACTATGAGAGGTGATATTGTAACTCCACACTTTCTGTTGTAGATAACGAGACAACTCCAACTTATAGCAAGCACTGTTTGCATACTTAATTTCAGCGTATGGCTGGTCCTCTCAACAAGCCCATTAGATGAATGACTATACAGTGGCACCATAATGTGTCTGACAGAAGGTTTTTTTAAAAACAATACCATTTCATCAGACACAAAATTTGAGCTAGTATCCATAGCAATCTCCTCAGAAGGCCCCTCCACTTGAAACCACCACTCCAAAAACGTGATGGCAGTATTAGTATCAGCCATTTTGACAAATACAAAATACTACCATTTGAAGAAATATTAGAACATTGGAATGCTGGGGGCTCCATTGAAAACAATGGAGTGCTGCGGACTTTTACTGGCCGGTAAAAGCCTGCAGCGCAAACATTCCAATGTTCGCTGTGTTCACAGCAGCAGCTGTGAACAAAGCCTCACGGAGCCCGAGGGGATGTTAATCCCCTCGGGCTCCGTGAACATTTTTTTTTTAATAGAACATTCTGCCCTGTGTGGCAGAATGTTCTAATAGCCTTAGAACCCGCCGTAGCGGGCTCTACCGGCTATTAAAGTCCCTCTCCCTTGTTAAATGCCCTCGCCTTCGGCTCTGGCATTTAACGCGGGGAGCGGGCCTTTAATAGCCGGTAGAGCCCGCTACGGCAGGTTCTAAGGCTATAGTAAATTGCTACAATGAAATATCTCTTTTGTTTCCTCAAAATGTTAAATGGTCCTGCACAATCAATGACTATTTTCTCCCAAGCTCCATTAGACCATTCACTTGGACATAAAGGGATGGCATTTACTTTCCAATGCTTATCCAAGCATAAGCACTCTGTGCACTTATCGATGTATATCTTAACTAGATTATCTATGCCAGGCCACCAATAATGTTACTTTATATTCTTCGGTATAACTCCCAAAAGCCCTTGGTGGGCAATAGAGATAATCTTTGAAATAGTCCTACAGGTGGCACAAAAACCTCCTGCTTATAACTATGTCATTAACTACTGATAATTCTGATGCAACTTGGGCAAATTACTTCAATGCTACACTCATACTTCTGTCACAAGGCTAAGCAAAAATAAGATATTCCTTGACTTTGCAAAGACACTCATCATTTGCACAATTTTCTTTCCACTCCTCCGCTGCAATTTTAAAATGCTCAGTTGCATCTAAAACGGTCATTACTCATTCATCCTCCTCATAATGCTTAGCTTGTCCTCATCATCATTCACAGGCAGTTGTAAGAGAATGCGCTTTTATTTTCTTGCCTCCGGGGAACATATTTTATATCTAAATGAAACTCCTGCAAGTTTGACAATAACCTAATCAACCTAGAAGAAGCTTTATTGGAGCAACCATCAACCAACATGTAAATCAAAGACCTGTGATCAGTGTACAAGTCGAATCTAGTGCTCTAAATGTACATCCTAAATTTTCCACTGCCCACGAACAAGCAAGTGTCTCTATGGTGCTATACGTTTCAGCTGCATTTAACATTCTGGATGCAAAAGTGACAGTACATTCTTGGCCATCCACAAACTGACTCAATACCGGACCAAGAACCAAAAAACTGGCATCCACTGTTATAACACCTTGCTCTCCATGTGTGAACAGCTTAATAGCAGGAACATTCACAATCAAATCTTTTATCTTGTTAAAAGCTAGATGTTCCTAATCAGACCTTGAAAACTTGGCATTCTTCTTCAACAGAGCCCTTAATGGCTGCACAACCAAAGCAGAACCCCGAAACAAACCAAAGCAGAACCCCGAAACAAACCTAGAATAGTACTCACTTAAACCAAGAAATGACCTGAGTGAATCTTTGCATTTTGGCACGGATGCTTCGATTATAGCTTTTACAAAAGATAACTTACGTTTTATACCTCTGCATGAAATGCTATGTCCGAGGTAATCAACCTGATTAGTTCAAATGTTACATTTCTCTCTGTTAAAGGTAAACCCATGCTTCTCCAATTTTCTCTATACAATTTCTGATAGTTTATAGTGCTGTTCCAAATTCTCAGTATGAATAAGGATATCATCCTGGCAAGCTTGAATACGACACACTACACAGAACATTTCATCCATAATTCTTTGGAAAAGCGCTTGCTGCGAATGCCAGGCCAAATGGCATCCACAGGTACATGTATGCCCCAATACGGTGTTATAAATGCAGTTAAAGGTTGAGATTCTTTAGTCAAAGCAAATCTGGTGATATGCTGACCGTAGGACTAAAGTAAAAAAATATCTCCTACATCCTAAATGTGCCAGCATATCATGCATCCTTGGCAATGGATGGCAGTCAACTACTATGTTACAGTTAAGTGCTCAAAGCTCAACACAAACATATATCCCAATGTTTTCCGAGCAATAAATACCACAGAAATCCATTCAGAAGACTCTACTGGTGTAATAATACCTTGTTCATAAATACTGTCTATCAAATTCTTTTGATATTTCCTGACATAGTGGCACAGGTCTAATCCATTGCGCTTTGCATGCTTAGGTTTGCATCCCATCCTTGTTGCCAAAATCATGTTGTAGCTGTTCATGAAGAAATATGCAGGATGCTTCTTATGATTGCCTAATAAGATGTTTATTCCAGTACAGGATCAACGACTGCTTGCCAGCACTATAACATTCAAACTATGCCAGTACGAATACACATTCCAGAATCCTACTTATGACATACATAAATTCTACAGCTGAACTACATCACATTAACTAATAAAGTACAATACCCCTGTAACACCCAGAAACAGTTTAATTAAAAGATTCTGTGTTTTGACCAAAAGTAGGCTGTTCACTAACAAATAGAACAAACTAACAGTCCTACCTTGATTTCAAGTCTGGTATGTGCCTGGCGGCAAAGAGAACTCCAAAGTCTCACATTACCAGGTTCTCAGATCATCCACTTGCACATCGTAAGAGACTGTTGAGAGGCATCATAAGGACCTTGCCAGCTGGCTGTCCCTCAATCCAACCAGCTGTCCAAGGAACGATTACAAGTCTTGAAAACCACTTTTCTGCCACTATGTAATTTTCTCAAACAGCTTCAGGGGAACAATCCAGGGTCACAAATTCATCACAGATTGTCTAATTAACACCAGCCAAACAAGGACGGGATAAAAAAGGACCACACTGGTCACATATGATTTTTCTACAATTTCCTAATTCAAACCACCCGCAGCAATAAATGTTACCATTACAATGAGAACTGAGGTGCCATCAATAACAGCGGCACACTTCCCCCATGGTGACACATTATGATACCCCCTTAGAACAAGTTACTCCCCTTCAGTAACACTCTTTCTGATGAATACTTTGTCTAACTGCAGATTCCTCACCTTTAGAGTATCCTCCAGAGGCAAGGCTGGGTCCGGAAAAATGTTCAGCAATGCCCATGCGCACCGGTCGGAGGCCTTATGCAGTTCTGCACTGGCTCCATACCACCCTGAAAGTGACATGGTGGACCCACTTACAAGCACTATCTCTGCATGCTGAGGTCAGTTTCCTGTCTGTTCCCTATATGTGCCCTCTCACACAGCATAAAACAGTTGCTGGTGTCAGTGTGCTGATTGCTAACTTGGGACTTTTTAGATGTTAAAAAAACACCACTCCACAAAATGGGGAGACTGGAGGTCAGTGAGGAATCTGCTGTTAGAGTATTCACCAGAAACAGGATTAAGAATACTAAGTAACTGGTTGTTCTGATGGAGGTTTCTGCCACCGATTCCTCACCTTGGCAAAATACCAAAGCAGCACTTTTCCAGGTGGAGGGTCTGTGGAGTCGACTCAGACGAAAATACTCTGCAAGAGCGAGCAAGTAAAACATCCTTCATAGTCGTTAAGGCAGTGGTGCTTTGTGAGTATATGCACCAACACCCACGTTGCAGCCAGACTGATGTCAAGGACAGACAGTGCAAGCTAATGCAGTCGTAGCAGACTTAGACCTGGAGGAATGGACTCTCATTCTTTTCATTTGCTGCTTCTTAGCCAGTGCATAGCATATCTTGATGCAGAGGACTATCCATCTCATCATTGCACTCTTCTGCACAGTGTACCCTTTCTTCACTGTGGAGAGCCCAACAAAAAGCTATCTATCCACAGGGTATCCACTGGCATGATCAATGAAAAAGCTTAAAGCCGTTTTGGGGTCCAACCAATGGAACATCTCCTCTTTCGAGGGGTGAAGGGGTATACAGAACACAGTCAGGGTGATTGTCCTCCCTATATAAAAGGGGCTGCAAGAACCACAGGGTGACGGATGGAATGCTTGAATTAGTTACAAGCAACCCACAACCACTTCTGTCCTGGTTAGGACTCTTCAGTCAGTCAGATGTAGCTTTTCTACAGTGGTGTAGTGAGCATGGGACCCACATCTGGGCATACTGTCGCAATTAAGGCAGCAACTACAACAAGATGAAAGAAGGAACGCTTGAATTAATCTCAGCCACTGGCAATCGCTTGGGGACGCACTTCAGTCCATAATTTTTTGCCCCACCAAATCACCTCAGTTTGGACCAAGTCATGTGCAAATCAGTCTTGACCCTGCTCCAACAGAACAGCCCAGCCTAAACTGAAAGTTCAGGTCCTCCCTGAAACAGAACACAGGCACCCCCAAGACTGTCATCACTCTCAGTTCTGGATGGGTAAGGGAGAGAGGCTTGCCACTGGAGTGATTTAAATCTAGAAGCCACCATGCATATTTTGAGCAGTCGCCTCCAAACTTTGGATAACATCCATCATAATTTCATATGATAGGCCCATGGAAACCTCAGATCTCAGTGCAGAACCCGCATATGCCAACTGACGTACCTGACAAGGAAAATGCAGGAGACTAAGAGGCAGAGAAATCTCAGAGCTGCTCCCACCATGATCCAGGACCCTGGCTGAAATATCAGCATCCTAGCCTGAATGTCCTGGACTTGGTGTGGCAAAGGGAAGGCCCAGACAAGACCGCTCCAATGAATGGAAGTTTCTGAGAAGAAGTCAGTTGCGGCTTTGGCTCATTGAAAGTGAAACCGAGCAATGATAGGATGTTCACCATTTTCTGGAGGTAGTCTACGACTGACTGTGGCAAGCCCACCATCAACAGCCAGTTGGTGATGTAGTGGAAGACTGATATTCCCAACCCCGCAAGATGGGCTGCAACCACTGCCATCATTTTTTATGTCTGTAATCTCTGTTTTAATTGTAACATTTAGAGACATAGCTATATGCTGAGGCAAATCAGCACCATACCACGGGTGTGCTATAGTTTTGGCACAGAGTAAGAAAAGAAACATGCATACATCAATTGGCTTAATCATAGACAAATACAAGAGCACTGTATAACTCATTAAACAGTTAATATGTCAACCCAGCCTTTCAGGGGAAGGATGAGGGAGAGAGGAGAGTAAGGAAAGTCTATTTGGGGGCAGGGTGTATACATCTACTGCAAGTAAACAACTTTAACAATCCACTAATCAGGTCCAAAAGTGAGGACATGGGGCTGCTAGTAATCAAGTTTGCGATGCCCTAGAGTTGGGTGGGGACGACCATGTTTTGTCAGGGAGCACATGATTATGCTAGGGGCAGGAGGCTTGCGGTCAGTGTCCGAGAAATAGCTGTAGCACTCGTAGATTTGGTGGACTGAAGCAAGTAAGTGGTTGTCAAGTTACTCAAAATTGAATATTTGTGGAGGCCAAATTATGAGAGATCCGCTCCATAGCTTTCACATGCCACAGGCGAGTAAACCACTGGGCATTGGAGGGGGCAGATTTTTGCTTCCAGGTTATTGCTATTAGCTGCCCGGCTGTATGCATCATGTAACTGGTAAGGGTCCATTCAGCATTGGACATTGCTTTCAAGTGCATGGGTCATAACCCACAAATTACTGTATGGTATGTGGCCGGGAGCGGGTATACCACTGTGGCTCTTATATGGCTTAATACTTCTTTCCAAAATGTGGTGATCAATGTACAGGACCACCATATATGAAGTCCTAACGTTCTAAGCCACAGCGCCAGTAGAGTTCGGTAGCGCTAGTGTATATAGCAGACAAGCGAGAAGGCGTATAGTACCACTGATACATGAGTTTGTATGTGGTTTCCCTGAGGAAAAGAATGCAGTAAATGTTTGGTTTATCTTGCCAAAGCTTCAACCACTGATTAGGTAGTATATCCCCTGTAAGTGTAGTCTCCCAATGTTGCTGATACAGGTGTGTGTGTAAAGGGGTGTGGAATGTTGAAGTGTGTGGTATGTGTTTGAAATAAGTCCCTGTGAGTCATTGTAGGCTCTGACAAGTGCCTCAAAGGGACTGTATGGGCTGATCACTTCAGAATAGATAGAGGGGTGTAGAGCCCAGTTGAGGTACTGTAGGTGGGACGTTTCATGCAAGTGACATTCTATTTTGCACTGGTCAAATATCTTCATGCTATTCCCCTGGAAAAGATCTTGCAGTGTCCAGCAATCTTTGTTCGTCCAGGTGGTACAGGCGTGGTGAGAAAGTGCTAGGGTAAAGGCGGGGTTACAGGCTATTTGTGTATTTGGCAAAGGAAAGGTATTAAGGCTTTTGCTTAGGTCAGCCTGTCTCATACATCCAGGACTGGATATGGAGAAGTTGGCAAGGTGTGGTCTAGCGTGGTGTGGAACCCAGGTTCCACAAGGGACGGCACACCACAGCCTTATACATAAAAAACCAATGGCTTTCACTCGTTCTTGCAGTTCACGCCACAATATAGCACACGTGAGCTGCCAAATAGCATACCAAGAGGCTGGGACATCCCAGACCGCCCCTATCATGGGGCTGCATGAAGACAGTGTTAGAAAGGCAAGGGCTTTTGCCATTCCAAATAAAGGCTTGGAGGTCTAGCTGCTGCCGCACTATGTCATCCTGTGGAATCCGCGTGGGGAGGGATTGAAATGGGTAAAGAACTCGCTGGAGGATATTAATTTTTATCACATTCATTCGTCCCAACCACAAGATGTGGAGAGGTCTCCATTTTCATAGGCCTTCTAAAAGTGCCCGCTGGAGTACCGGCCAGTTCGCACTCAACCAGGTTTCTAATGCGGGCCTGAGGTTGAGATCCAGGTATTTGATGGTGTCAGGAACCAAACAGAAGGGCATCAAGGTTTGTAAGGTGGGGACATCGGACTTTTGGATTGTAAAGTTCAGGATGCTTGACTTGGATAGATTTACCTTAAAGCCTGAAACGGTTGCAAAAGCATCAAGACAGGAAACCACCACCGGGATAGAGGTGAGTGGTTGGGCCAAAGTTAAGAGCAAGTCATCAGCAAACAGGCTGATTTTGTGGTTTTGGCCTCCGAAGGGTATACGCTCGATCTGTCTGGTGTTGTGAACTGTGACGGCCAGTGGCTCTACCGGCAGGTCAAATAAGGAGGTGACAAGGTGCAGCCCTCCCTGGTACCGCGGCTAATGCTGATGGAGTCAGTGAGCCGTCCATTAACCTGGAAAGAGGCCACAGGGGATACATAAGATGCCATTATTTTAGATATCATGGGGGGAGCCACTTATTTTAGCTAAGATAGGATGGAGAAAGGTCCAATCTATTCTGTCAAATGCCTTCTCTGCATCTAACAAGAGGAGGCATGTTGGGATGTTGTAACAGTGAGCCTTCTCAATCATGGGCCACCCTATGAATATTTTTATTCGATCTGTTATGTATAAATCCCACTTGGTCCGGGTCTGTAGGGCATGGTAAATAGCGGTCAAGCCTGGATGCAAATATTTTAGTGTAGATCTTCGCGTTGGTGTTCAACAGGGCGATGGGGCAGTAGGAGGAGAAGAGGGCTGGGTCTTTACCCAGTTTGGGGATGAGGGAGAATTCAGCTCTCGTCACTGATGGAGTGAGGCCCGTATCATCAGTGAAAGAGTTATATAGTTTGAGTAAGTAGTTTTTCAACTCAGGGAGAAAAAAAACATTAGAAGCTGACCAGTAGGCCATTCGGTCTGTGTGCCTTGCCTAGCGGGAGCATGCTTATTGCAAGGCAGATCCCATGTATAGTGATGGGTGACTCTAGCTCTTCCCTGTGAGAAGAGCAGCACTGGAGCCCAGTCACAGGTTCGCAGGTAAGCATCAATCTCTGCCTGTGGGGTCTCACTGCAGCTACAAAAGTGCTTGATAATGGGCACAAATTTAACCTGTGTGTCATGTTCTGCGATCGCCTAGGAACCATCTGATCTCTTGATTTTAGCAATGTGCGCCTTGGTTTGCTGTTGGCGTAATCTACGAGCCTGCAGCGTGCATACTTTGTCCCCCCCCCTCGTAATAGCGCTGTTTAAGGACAAGAAAGGAACGCTCAGCTCTCTTTGTCCTGTGGGATCGCAGCTGACCCCACAGAATAGCCAGTTTCCGTTTGACAGCATGTGGAATTCACCTGCTGCTCAAAGGTTTTCATTTCAGACGTCAGATTGAGGTCCATTATCCGCACCTCACGACTTCGTGCAATAGCAATCATGGAGATCACACCGCGATTGATGGCTTTGAAGCCGTCCCATAGTGTGTGCTAAGGTACTGCCTGTTCCATATTGTGAGTGAAATAGTCGGTGATACCCTTATGGACTTCTGGCAGAGCCAAGTCAAGAGTCTAATCTGCGGAACTTACACACAATCTTTTATCCTCCCAAACCACAAAGGCGCAACCAGGCGTTTCATATTTTGTCCAATTATTATCCACCACCTGATCAATTTCTCAAACACTGCAGCTAAAATTCCAGTTATAGTTTCATAACTTTAGTACATAATGTCAGATAGACAAAAGCAGTTACATTGATTACAAACTATTGGCCTATGTGCACTACATGGTGATCACAGGACTTTCCACTCCCTATACACAATACCTACACAGGAAGATACATGTCTTAATATATTGCTCAAGCTAGCAAAAGTACATCACAGTGCTGTCTTCTTGGCAAGCCTTGCATCATGACAGCGTTCCAAGCAGACAAAGAGAATAACAGTCAATATGGGTCATCAGAGTTATGAACTTTTCAACAACAGGCCTCACTTATCATTGAGCATCACAGGGCTGGGGAATCCAACATGAATTCCATTTCTGAGGATACAAGTGCAAGTCTACAGGAGCAGCCTAGGAGGTATATGCCATTGCGCTATGTCGCTTGATATCCTGTTGGTGGGGAGCCACATCGCCTCAACAAGAGCATGATCAGAGCTAGAGATGTCTGATATCGCAGTTGTGTCAAGGGTCTGGTGGAGAGTGTGCAATACAAACATAGTCAATTCGAGAGTATGTGGCATGGACGTGGGAATAAAAAGAGTAATCCCCGGTGCCTGGGTGCTGACAATGCCAAGCATCTATGAGGCCTCAGTCTAATATATCTTGCTTTAGTTGCGCGGACATGGCCCTGAACCCTGATGTGTGGTAGTGAGTCTATTCAAGGCAGAGTCCCACACCAAATTCAGATCACAGTCCACTATGATGTCTCCCTCAGTACCCTCCAGTTAGTTCTTTAGTATGCGGCAGAGGAATGCATCCTGTGCAGAGTTGAGGGCATAGAGATTAAGCAGAGTATGACGCCTCCTGCCACCCTGCAGGTGGTGTGTCACGTACCACCCCTCCAATTACAAATGAGCGAACCAAATCGAGGTTTACATAGTATACTCCCACACCCAGTGCCTTAGAGTCAGTATAAGCACAGTGTCTTATGGGCTACTATGGATGGGACAACCAATGTCTGTCTACCCCACATAGGTGCGTTTCTTGAAGGAAGATGCCATCAGGGGTATGGTGCATAATGTATCCCCAAACCTACTTTCGTTTATTTGGATACTTAAGGTCCCGGACATGAAAGAAAATTAGTTTCAGACCCCCCTGTAGGCTCAATGTGTGTGTAGGAAGGTCAGATTCCTAGTGTAGTTTCCCATTGGTGTCAAGGTAAAGGGTCACCCATCCCTGTGCACATTTATCAGTGGTGTTGCTAGTCTGTGTTTGCAGCCCTCAGGTCCCATAACATCAAAGGTGGATCTAAAAGATAACAGGGTTAAGACATAACAAAAAACAATCATAGGCCAACCGGGCCAAACTTGAATGTCTGCAGAGAGCATTGTTGTAGCACCTGCCTCTCAACAGAGGAGTCACCCTCCCAGTGAGAGTGACACAGGAGCCAGGCCAGTATTGGTAAGTATGATTGCCGTTGCATCCTCCAACAGGCCATGGGGTGCCCCGTTATCCCCCCGGGGGTTGGCATCACTGCCAAGGGGAGTGGCCTCTGATTAAATCATAGGGTTAAGCAAATATATCAGTCACTGCAAGTGGATCCAGCGGGGGATGGGGCCAGCAAGAGGGGTTTATCCATGTTGTGGAGGTGCTGAATAATGTCCCTCTGTTTCCTCGGATGAGGTTGTTGCCAAAGCCTTATCAGGGCGGGTGCATCCAACCGTGGTCCAGGCGGGTTTCAGAGTATCGTCGGGTGAGCCATCATGCAGGGGATCGGTCTCTTAGTTGTCGGATGCAGGGAGACCCAGCAGCTGCCTTACCTCGGGCAGAGAACATAATACACGTTGTCTGCCCTCCTGTTCAAACATCAAGGCAAATGGGTGCCCCAATGGTATCTAATGTTCATTGTGGGCAGTTTGCCTTTGACTGGTTTGAATTCCTTTCTTTGCTTCAGAGAGGTAGCTGAGAGATCATGATATAATTGAATCTTATGGCCCTGGTTTACTCTCGTCGCTCTTTAGGCATGCTGCTTAGAGGATAGCTTCCTTCTCCATGAAGAAGTGGATTCCAATTAGGATATCTAGAGCTGCATTGGGACAGCCAGGGGCTGTTGCTACTCGATGCACCCTTTGACGGGCCAGTGGTGGGTGATTCGGATCCCCTCTGACGGTTTGTACGATGGTGGCAGTGAAGGCTACTTTATCATTGCTTTCCGCCCCACTGGGAAATCCCTGTATGCGAACATTGTTTTGGGAGCTTTGGTTTTTTAAATCTTCCTGTTGAGTTGGAGGTCGATATGTTGTTCTTCCAAAGCCATCATCTGTCTCCATATCATTTCCTGGTTCTCTGACCTCGCGTCATCTACCTGCTCTCCGATTTCAGAAACTTCTTTTTGGATATCCCGGATGTATGCCTTATGATCAGTTTTGAGTGAGTTAATTTTAGTGCATATTTCTTGCAGGAAGTGATTCATGTAGTCCTGTGTGATAGAGGCGGGGGGGGGGGGGCTACAGCACTAACTGCTGGTGGTGTTGGCCCTTCTGATCCATTGTCTTGCCAGGAGATTTGGCCCACAATGAGGTAATGGTGGTTTCCTTAGTGGGTTTATTACGTGGCATGGCAAAATCAGTGAACTGCGGGTCGTGCCAAGTTCTCTCCCTGAGATTAAAGATTCTCCCCCTCCTTCAGTGGTGATATGGAGTACTAGCCCCCTTTTGGTGATCAACTGAAGACCCAAAGCATGGCACTGCGTTAGAGAATCGGAGGGGGGACCGCAAATGCTCATTATGGCTGGTAGTGCCAGCAAGGGCATAGAGAAGTAGTGAGAGCTGATGGAAGCTGTTCCAACAGAGGCTTGGGTCAGCCCAAAGTGCCGGTAGATGGGGAATAGTTTGTCGCAAGAGGTGCTTAAGTAACAGCATGTAGTGGGCACAGGTATGCAGGTGGCACAATAGCTCCCAGGCAGTGTTGGTGGTGACCAGTAATGCCAGGCCTCTCAATGCACCCTGCAAGTCCACAAACCTCCAGTTGTGTTGTCTGAAGCATATGGCGGCGGCCGGCCTCCAATAGCTGATGGCACCCCAAAAGGGTCTCCCCACCAGGCCTCCTCCCAGATCTACTGTGTACACTTAAGAGGGAAGTGCTGGTGTCCCCAGGGTGTGTGTGCTTTCAAGAGGCCTTTCAGAACCAGATGCGGGCCCAACAAAACATTACAGTCCTACAGGTTTGCAGGGTAAGTGGAAGAAGGGTTCCCAGGTGGAATCCAAGAAGTAAGGATCTGATAATGTTTCTTTCCCCCACTTTTGCACTTGGGGTATCAGTGTCAGCACAGTCTTCATAAATGTCAAGTTTCACCCCCGCTTCAGGCCCTGCTTAGTGTCACCGCCATGTTCTGTTCAGGCGACGGTGCTCATCTCTGTTTCACAGAAGGACTTGATAAAATTGCTGTGAGGTCAGCTGGTGTGTTGTAGGGGGCTAGTTATCTGCGGGAGAAAGGCGGTTTCAAGGGGTGAATTTAGGCGCAGCCCCCACAGTTTCAGAACTGTGCCACAATGGTGCCCAGCCTCCCAGAAAGGAGCACTCAGGGCAACAGTTTCAAGCGGACCAGGCCACAGTGGATGATCACCACAGTTCAGGTGGCATCGCAGTAGGGTTTCAGATGAGAGGACGGCCCCCCTCTAGCAGCGGCCACACCTCAGACCCACAGTCAGTCCCCCAGGCTCGCCGTTCACTTCTTCAACGGTCCCTGTTCACCGCCACTCCCGACTTACATGACCGGTGCTGTACTCCAGACCACGGAAGATCCCAGTAAAGCTCCCCCGGCATCCGGGGCCCCTGGGACTGCGCAACAGTAATCTGCAGTCCGCAGCCACTTAGGGGTGTGTTCCTGTGCCCCAAGGCAGCGTCTGGTAGTTGGCATACCCTTTGTGATGGGCTCAGGCCCTTTTTTTCAGGAGGCCCCCACGGTGAAACACCAGAATTTAAGCGTCAGAGTGGGATCACCGCTGGAAAGCAACTCGTATGGTAAAACTTTGATCACCAGGCCATCGCGGGTTTCACTTCGTCTCCAATCCATTGGATGGTGCCTGAAAACATTCCCGAGGGTCGGAGCTCCCATGAGATGCGTCCCACTCCATGCTCATGCTGGCCACAAACCCCCCACTGCCATAATTTTTGTGAAGGTTAGTGGTAAACCTGTTTGGAATCACAACAAACTGAAAATGCTCATGGCTTAACATGAGCTACCGGTAACATCTTTGGAACTACAGTACTGGTATATGAAAATGAGCATACTACATTAGACAGGGTGCACAGCCAAGGATTTTGAATTTGTGCTTCCACGGAAAGGTATTCACAGTTCGAAGGTCTAAAATAGTTCAGAGAATCTTTTCTTGGTTGTTTTGGGAAAATGTGCATTCCAGAACGTAAGGTCATTCCATGGACTTCAACAACATCCGTTTGAGCTCAGTTAGTGCATTACTTAAGAAAAGGTAATATTGACCAAACTGCTAATTCAGGAACTGCATTTACTGGTCTATTTTAGCATTTAGGTCAAATACATTTCCTCACTTTCACCCATTCTCTGTGTAACCGTTTATTTAATTCAGAGCTTACACAAGTATTTCATCTGAATAACACTCTCGAAAGTATTGTGCAAGTGTAACCTACTTGTGGTATTTAATTTAGGGTTTGTCATAATTCAACCCTTAATGGAAATAGACTCAGATCTGGGATACATTATTTATTTATCTAGCACACAGCTCTAATCATTTCGAGATAAATTTACTAAAAGATTAGTCATATGTTGAGAATCACTTCCTGGAAAAACAAGGTCTAGAGAGTGAAATCTAGAGAACACACGAATGTGTCAACTGTTCTTAAAACAGATAAATATTTAAATCTCTGAAGTGCAGACATTAAGGAGAGACCAATGCAGACTCGAGAGCCACAGCTGGTTTGCCGCTAGATTCAAGTGGATTAGTTTATTTCATAAAAAACAAACTCTATACTAAACCTCTTACGAAAAAGTTGTACAATGGAAATATCCTAAATCTTGAGGTACAGGTTAATACTTAGAGTTATGTTCCACACAGGGAGCTTGAGGAGTAGATGGAGTGCTTCTAAAAGCAGCAAAAGATACACATGTTTGGATCGATAATGTAACAGTGGGAGTTAAAACTAATACTGCGTTTCACTATCAACTGGCTAGATATTGCTTTCTTTATATCTGACACTACATGAAGAGCAACAGTTGCTTAAGATCTAGTCGACATCTGGGGATTTGTAAATCAACTGCAACTAACTACACCCCCCTGTTCCCTGATAACAATTATCTGATAGCAGAGCCTTACTTAATCAAGACTGGAAACAAACATAACACAGACCGCTAACCAATCAATATATGTTTGTCCCAGATAAAACTAAATATTTTCCAAGAAGATTACACCCTCTAAAACAAAATTACATTTTAAAAAAGTTAATAAGCGAAAGGATAACCAATTTCCTGAAGAATAAGGAAAACAGACACCAGTGTAATTAAAGATATTCTCATAAAAAACCCACATTCTCTGCAGCTCCCTGGAAACAGTTAACCCTGGATTTAAAGTCTAATCAAAGAGCATGATTTGCACCATTCATACTCCACCTGTTGAAGGGACACATTAGAAAAACATTAATGGAAGATGTATATTTTATGACAATCTGACAAGAAAGGATGCTCAGTGATGAGTGTGCTCATTTCTTCAAACAACTTTAGAAAGAAAGAAAGTCTTCTAAAGAACTGCAAGACACATTGCTGGGCTTTAAAAAATCCACAAAATAACCCTAAAACAATATCATGAATTGGTCGAAGACATTACAGTTAATAAAACTGATTCTGTAAATTCATTACCACGAAAAGGATCTTTAAAAATGTTGCTAAAGAATACATTGATGCTGGAATTTTCACCTCAATCTTTAAATCATTCACATACTCTGATAATTCAAAAGGAAAGAAGGACACAACACAAAGTGCCAGAGTCAAAATATATGAAAATATATGCCATACGATTGGAATTGAATCTGTATTTTCAAATGAACAGCTTTAAGAAAGCAATGCATAGTTAAATTACCTTTCACCAACTACTAAATGTACAAGCCTGGGTAGAATACGCATTTATGGTGTTTTTCAGGTTTCAGTGCCTGATGCAATATTTTTCACTCTTTGCACTCTCCTGCTTTGTTTTTCTTCATTGAATTTCATGCACATTGTTATGCTGATGAGACGCACATTTAATTTTATTTTGTGGAAATGTATAGTTATAATCATACGTTCTACTTGTTTCTCTACCATTGTTTCTTGGATGGGTTCCCACAGTCACAGTTTCACCTCTTAAAATTGAGATGACATTTTCCCTATAAGTGAATAATGTATTCCTCCTCTTTGTATCTTTCCATGTTCTGTTCTTACACTTGAGTACATAAATGTATTACTTTTTTGTTTTAAAAGCAAACCTCCCTGTGTCTGACACTTGTTGATATCAGCTGCACACTCTCAACATGTACAATCGAAATGCTCTTTTCTTTCATTCTCTGCAAGGAAGCTACTAAACACTGGTTTATCATATCTGGTTTATAAGTGTTGTTTAAGTCTTTAACAAAATTATTTTCTTTCAATTGCACATATTAATTGTTCTGCTCGTATCTTATTAGGTCACAACAAATGAGGTCACACTAAGCATTATCTTTGTTTTTTACACCTGTTCATTTTAATTTTATTACCCATTAATTATTTTCAAAAAATCTAGCACCAAACTATCTCTCACTTCCTCAGTTCTTATTAATCAACAGTTAACCTACAATCAGGTGGTCAAGGTCTTCTCACCTGGCCTGTGCTCCCTCTTGGTTTGGTTTTAGGATTTGGAATGAGTCAGCCACTGTTCTTATGCCTCCGCTGTTTGTATTTACAAAATCTACTACCTAGTTGGATTGGCTTTACACGCAAGCCACAACACTCTGGACTAAAATGGCTGTCTAATTTTCAAAACTGTCTGAATATTGCAGGTCTCCCTGGGAAGCAGCTGAGATCAGGCCAAAACTTCACAGCTACCCAACAAAGGGTCATTTCCGTGCCAAAAATGTGATGTCTCCGAGTTGCACTATGGGGTCTTTCCTTTCACAAGTGCTAGGCCCAACCACACATGTGGGGTACCATTTTTATTAGGGGAAGCATGGGAACACAGAATAGTAAACCACGTGTTAATACCAAATGTATTTCTCTCAGTTATGGGCTCCCACATGTAAGTCATTGTGTAAGAAAGCACACACTGCAAAATGCCCTCAGTCATACTGATAGCCTGGGGAACCATATATTCAGAGGCATGCAAATGGCTCCTAGTCAAACTTAGTATCTAGTGTACATTTGACAAATACATAGGTTTCCTTCATACTCCTTTTTCATTTATTAGACTTTACCCTCTGAATTCCACGAAATCATTATAACCTGCAGTTCTGTTGTTGCCTCTGGGTGTCGGGTTTTTCTGGACAACCAAGTAAACCTAATTTATTTATTTATTTTTTTTTTGGTGAGAAGGCAATTAGCAATTTACACAAATCACCCCTTGCTGATTCAACATTTTGTTGAGTTTGCAGAAATGTATAGCTATCTGGGTTCACCCATGAGCTTCACATCCATTTCCACCACAAACTGCAAGTAGGCTGATGCTACAAAAATAGGAAAAAATGACTAGGATTAAAAACAAAATGGAAAAAGGGTTAAACAATAGGTTTTCTTTTATAGCTCTGCTTTTTCAAAGAAGACAACAAGATGGTAATGCCATTTTTAGGGAAAAAATAGACTTTCTTGTTCAGTTCCACACCCCCCCCCCCTTTATCCTCATTACCTTTCATATCCTCAAGATGTGGGGGAAAAGGTATGCAAATTTGGTCTGTGTATCGTTTGTGGGAAACAATTATCAAGGCCTAAGCACAAAGAACCTCAAACAATAAAAAAGGCTAAGAAGTGGGGTGGGAAAACACCTCAAGCAGCTAAGGATTTAAGCGCATAGAAAACGGCCACATTTACAACTGCATTTTTTTTCTAAAATTCATAAGAAGAAACACAGCTCTCAATTTGGGATGACTATCTATTATCTTAGTCGTGTAAAAGAAGATATAGTTCCGAGAAACAGAACAGTGCAAAGTACATTAAGAGCATGTGGAACTAAACAAACAGCAAATAAAAATAGGAAAGGCATTAAGAGTGTTCAAGTATTCTCATTGTCAATGATTGCTGGCTTGGGGAGGGGGGTTCACAGACCCGGCTTACACCATTGAAGTGAGGGTTATGGTACTGCAGGGCCTGCCACATTTGCTGTATGGTGGTGCTACACAAGCGGGCCTGCCCCTGGTGATTTGGGTGGTATCGGAGGCGTGGGTGGCAGCGAAGAAAGCCACTGGGTGGATGGACAGGCTAATGCTAGAAACTCCACTCTTGCAGGGAACCTGCCTTCCGCAGGTTGCAGCTCTGCAGGGTTTTGCAGCCTGGGATACTACAGGGATTTCGACTTTGGTGGGGGGAGGGGTTGCGGAGGGGGTGTTTTTGGAATAACAGTATATTGAAATCCTATCAGGAGCTGCAGGGGGAGTACGCTCTCCAACGTAAGCAGTTTTTAAAATATTTGCAACTTCACCATGCACTAGCGCCAGGGCTCCGGGCGGCACTGGAAATCCCAGGGCTTTTACCATTGAAGGCTAAGCTCCTCCTGTCAAACATTAAAAAACAAATTATCTCAGACGTACAAAATGCTGTTAAGGAACATGCCGGACCCAATGGTGGTGACGACCTGGGAGAGGGAACTAGGAGAGTTTGAGAATGATGACTGGACAGAGACATTGGAGGCACCAAGGGAGGCAATTAAAGCCTCACAATTTACACACATCCTGTTAAAACTACACCACATATATTATACCAGAGCTCAGCTCCATCGTATGGGTTTCATCTCAGATGGTGGATGCTTGAGAAGTGGGAGTCCTCCTGAGAACTTGGCACACATGTTTTGGCATTGCTCTGCCCTCCCTCTCTTTTTGGCGGGAGAGGGGCTTTGGGGGTGGGGGGTGTTTAGGGGAGTCCCGGGAGGTTGGAGGAAGTATTGAGTTCGAGCATCCTACATGTCACAATTGAACTTGGGGAACACTACACCAAAGGGCGCTTCTATGGTTAGGCGTCATAATTTCCAAAAGGAATATTGCGAATGCCTGGAAGGATGTGGCAGCCTATTCAGTAGAGGGATGAGCTAAGGGTATGAACTTTTGCATGGGGCTGGAACAACCCATGTATAAGGCAGGAGGATGCCCCAAGAAGCACTATAAGATATGGAAAAGTCGGGAGGAGGTACGGAACATACATTTGGTTAGAAGATCACAGAAGCAATGGCACCAGGGGGTTGGGACGGAAGGGAATTGGGATTATGGACATGGTGACTCTGCCACTTTTTGCCTATAGGATGTGCGCGATCGAAATACTGATTTGTACTGCTGATATGCCTACAGCTGTATGTTATAATTGCAATGTGTGAGTGCTCCACTATGCGTTTGGGAAAATTCAATGAAGAGTTTATTAAAAAAATAAAGAGTGTTCAAGTACTCTATTTGATTGGTTCGACTAGTCTCAACATCTAAATTACTGTCTGAATATTACTGAAGGTAGCATCCATTATGGTTAGCAACTGAAAACCGCATGGTTTCACTGGACTGTTCAATACTCTTCTGAAATGAGAGTTGCTAATTCAAGATGATAATATGTTGAGAATCTTTTTTTTTTTACTTTGTTTATTGTATTCTTTAACAAAAAAGCTCCCAAAAAAGAATAAATGCATTGCACAAAAGTACATTGGTAGCGACAGGACACATGGCACTTCAATTGCAAAAAAAATAAAATGGCAAGAGACAAGAAGCATATTCTGGTTACGAACATAAGATTATTGCAGAAGGTAAATGTGGTATGGACTGTCCATGAAGTGTTGTTGGGGTTTCATGAATCTAAGGATGGGTATGAGTGACATGGGGAATACCAATATTCAATCTAAGTCAGCTGGTTTTAAGGGAAGTAAGTAATCTCGCAGTGGTTGCCAGACATCCTTGGGCCTTGAGGTGTGAGGTTGCAATTGTGCATATTCTTTGCTATTTTTGTTGCACTGGGTCATGTGTTTAAGCCAAGTAGCGTTAGTGAGACAGTTTCTACTACCCCAATGTAATGTCAGTTCTCGCTTGGCAAGAAGTGCGAGAGAGGTCAATCTGCCAATGGGCTTAGGATACACCCATGATATTCCTAACAGTGCCACCATGGCATCTGGTGAAACCACAGTGTCTATCATAATAGAGAGTGTTCAAAAGATAGTAATCTAGTATCGTCCTGTAGGAGGACACGTCCAGGTTAAATGTGTGAAGGTAGCATCTAGGGCCTGACACTTGTGACAGCTGGACAAGCATGTGGGGTTGAAGCGTGCAATACCTGCAGGTGCTATGTATAATGTAGAGGTTTAGGCTTGTGGTTGACAGACATAAGTTTTGTTTGAACAGCAGTAGGATCAAACTTTGTCAGGGAGAGAGGATAACCCAAGTGTGTCCCCCAGGCTTTCCTGACTCACTTAGAAGTCTCCAGTTTCATAGCCAGGCAGTTGCGATATAGTTGAGATACTAGTCGAGTTTCATCCATATCAGAGATGACAAGCATTAAAGGCGGGAATCATCTGGGGCCAGGGGGTAGGTGGAGATACAAGAGGCAAAGTGTTATGTAGACGGCGAAGGATAAAATGATTCATGTAGGAGGCATCATGGGAGAGGGTATTGTCTGCATGTGTCAGGACATGGCCATTGGGAACAAATGTACTATGGTAAGTAGGTCATAACGTAGTAAGGTGCGCTGAACAAGCTTTTCCCACTTGTGGGGAAGCCAAGGGCTTTCAACCAGGTCTATGGCAGGTGAGTAAAATACCCCACCCCGAGTGGGGGGGAGAGATTTTCAAAAAGCAAGAGCAAATAGTGTTTTGTCGATAACCTTAAGGCAACACTGTTACTGGTGAATGACAGAAGGATACGAGTTGCTCATCCAAAGAAATGGTTATTTCGAGCCTGGTGGTAGGAGTTCCATACATGCTTAATTTTCAAGAAACCATGCCTATATCATGGACTGGCATATATGCAACTCTATCTGCCACAAGGAACTACACATCCCTCCAATAAACTGTACAGTGTATGTACACTGCCTCTCCAACTGTGATGCCCTACTACAATATATATATATATAAAACAGAGTTGTGCTACAAAACCAAGGAACCTATCTCTCAACAACATTAATAGCACAGTGATCATACCAACATCACTGACATCATAGAAATCCCTAAACTTACACTGCCTTTCGTCAAGAAAAGCTCATTTGTTTTTGGAGGGATGTGTAGATCCTTGTGGCAGGGTCGGTTTAGAAAGGACACCTACCTTTTTTGGTTTGCCCTGGGCCTGCCCTGGTATAGTCCCTCTAAATAGCCCTTGTATGCCAAGAGTAAAGAAGCCAATTAAAGAAAGGCACTCTCCTCGCCAGTCTTCCAGAATTCTCTATCTTGCAGATAGCCCTGTACCCAGAAGATGCACTTTCTCCTATCTGTCGAGGGCGGTCCAACGTCTTGTGGACAAGCCAAGAGTTCACTTCAGGACTAGGTCTTTTCCAGTCAAGCAAGTATAGGAATGATTTTTAAATGATGCAGTAATTAAGAACAGGATGAATGTGTATTCTAAAGGCAACAGCCTCACAATAATCATTCACTACTGTTGCCCTGACATTAGGACACATAGCAACAATCTCTAGACTCAGAATTCGTTTTTTTATTAGTTGTAATCTTACAACAATTTCAGAACATGTACAGAAAGACAAAAGGGGACTATGAGCAAGAAAAAAAAACAATGGCTATTAGGGTCCAGAAGCACATGGTGCAAAATCTTTTACATAGCCACCTTTAGAAACATGCGAGTCGGTTCACATAGGATCACATTCCTAATCATTATTTTCTCTAGCATTGCTTTCTTGCTCTGCAACACTTGCTTTGTGCTCTCCAGAGTCCGACATGCCCTTCAATGGAGTGTAGTTACTCGGAGTCTCATATCATGGGAAAAATATATAGACTGTGGCTTGTGCAGAAAACTACCTGGATGCACCCAGATCTTGACAGGGCAGACAGCACCCACCACAGCAAGTCGGGCAGCTCCCACCAGTTAAACCACATTGGTGTTTCCTGTAGCCTATCAGAAATTCCTACTTATTCTAGTCCACACCTACCCCAAGCTTAGGTACCTCCAGACAATCCCCCACACTTTTCTCAGACTCTAAATAATGTTTTGACATAATCAAGGAAAGGTAAGGAAAACACAGCACAAATACATCCTCTCACTGAAGAAATAGGTTACGTATCAATCAAAAGGATAGCTGGAGAGGTGAATGGGTTTGTATTGAAGAATCGAAACTAAAGCCTATCCATACAGTATCACTAGAGTGAGCAACTTTTATTTACTAGTACCTTGAGAACCCCTTCACCTTGGGTTACGGGAAGGTTATAGAACATCCTCTTATGGCTTATTATGACACTCACTGAGAAAGGACATCCTTTCTATGTATTTTACTATGATGTGGCAGAAAAGTTTCCAATACTCTCTTTGTTTCTCTTTGGTTGCTTATGTGCTAAATTTGTATTTATCTACTTTAACAGATAAACTTTGTGTCTTGCCCCAGTTGCACATCGATCTCTTCTGAATGGTAACATGGTTACCAAAACATTTTCAACCTTTTTTCTGGACCCTATATTTGCTGCCTTTAGGACTCTATGCACCTTACCAATTTTAAACAGTAGTTAAGTTGACCTACTTTACTTCTCAATAAGTCCATTGTACATGGTGCCTTAAGTGTACCTATCACAGGGAAAGTTAAATGCCATAAGAGGGCTGTGTGTACTCAAACCATCCCTATATATATATATATATATATATATATATATATATATATATATATCACAAAATATATGTCTGCCAGGAACACCATAGTGTTCTGGCTGGGATGTGGTTTAAAGTCACTATAATGACACATGGAGGGGGCAAATAACTTTGCTATGCAGGAAAATCCTATTTCTATATATTCATAAGTCACCCCTAAACTGTGCATCCTGACACCACACACCAGGATGCTAATTTAAATAAATAGACATGCTACATATTAGGGTTAGTGTACCCTCACAGTGAAATAATGACAAAAACTATTGCACTCAGTAGATCTTGCTAGGCTCCTCCCTACATAGGCAGATTTTCATAAGCAGAAAAGTAGCTTTGTAAAAATGTACTTCAGGCTGCCTGAGAACTAACAGGCTTAAACCAGTTCTACCACTCTTCACACTGCCAGAACAGGAACACACATACTTTGCTCGAACTGGTAACAACTCTGCCACAGATGAGAACAGCTTGCCTCTGGACCCAGGAAAAGACAAAGGATCTTAACTGTTGACCACTTAGCAGGGAGTGGACAGGAATTATTGGCCGACCACAATGCAAACTTTTGTACTATCTCTTTTGCCTTGAACATGCCAGGGATGGCTTCCCCTATTGATGCCTAGTACCATTCTAGAGAGTCAGTCCCCAGCAACAAAAGGAAAGAAAGGCAGTTTTCATCAAGTTGGGTAGGGGAGTGCCAAGAAGCTGAAGATAGGCCTAGCTGCTGGCAGCTGGGTAATGCCATGTTTAAGCTTGGGATCCTAGCTAACATTCCAGTATGACAAAGAAGAAGTGCTCAAAATGAAGGAGGGGGGCTGGGGTTAAGTGTGAGAAAATAGGACATGGTGGTAGATTTTCAACAGTCACTACACAGTGAACTGGGCACATCTGAAACCTCAGCCACCACCTGCTCGGAACATCCTTGCACCTGGAAAGAAGGCTCTATTGGTAGAAAGATTCTGACTTCTGAGTCTTGCTGGAAGTTGAGGACTCCCACAAGGTCTCAAGGACACATGAATACTACTGGCACCCAGGAACCGAATTGCTCTCCAAGAGTCAAGTGATTAATCTTCTGCTTACCTGCATCAGGCATACAAAAACCAGAAGGATCTCTGACTTCGAGAGGGCCCAGCTGTCTAAGGACTATTTGATTCTGCAGGAGACCTGCCTGTAGAGAGCCCTAGTGCCTAGAAGCCTCTTTTGAGGAGATAGGGGCTGTAATACTGACCACAAGAAGGTTTCTCAGTAGCTGGAGTCAAAGGACCTGATTAAGATCTTGGCGGATGGGATACACCATCACAAAAGTGACGGATAACACGTCTGCTGAATTACAAGTTCCATAGCATATAAAGGAACCTGTCATATTGGTCACGTTTGTGACAGAGTATCCCACCCGCTAAGATCGTACTCGGGCCCCAAGTCTGAAGGTAAAACCTTTGACCAGGAAACTTGCTTGGCACATCTGACCTCTGCTCCAAAGCGGTTGGTCTGAAATTGCATCTAATATTATCTCTTAAAATTAGTTTGGGATTTTTATTGTGTTGTGTTCTTTAGTTAGGAACTGTTAAGACTGCTTTAACATAGCACATACACTTTTCTGTGAACTGCCTGCTCCTTGTGCCAAAGCTCACAGAGGTTATGTAGAGATAATCTCAGAAATGTGTTTTAACCTAAGTGTCTTTATTGAGTTAGTAGGAGTGCCCCTCCCACATTAATAACCGCATTTCTCACAGCACATTTATGTATGCATTTATGTTTTGTGAGGATTCACAATACACTCCCTTCTTATTTGTCTTACAGTCTGTCAACCCATATCTTAACTCCCCTGGAACACAAGCTTAATCTCCATTGTTTTCCCTTGACTCGAGAATATATGGTTTCATAAAGGCTATATACATTCTATCTGAACTTTCAGATTTAATATATTGAGTGAAAATCCCTCAGACTAATGCATGTGATTACCAGATCACAAGTTCTGTAAAGGTCTCACTTCTGTTACACGGGTGTATTTGTATCAAATTAATAGTGTCACCTGTAAATGTAATGAGATTATTTAATCCGGTTAACTAGACACCAAATGAGCTGCATGACTGACCCCGGATATTATAGATGCCGTTACCTTATCAATGTAACTGGACACCCACCATAAAAATGCTTCTTTTGTGTATGTAGGGCTGCGGTTAAAAGATGTCCTCTGTGGGATAAGATTCTGAAACTAATTCAGAAGCCAGATTTGGCATCGTCTGCCATACTAATGTCTAGATTACTCACATCTGATGTCAAAAGTACAGATGCTAAACATTTTCCAACCACGTTGTAAGTGTGCACATAAAAATATATTATGTTGGCGATGTGATACCTGCAGGCAAGTTATTAAAACAAATTTAAGTGTGCCAATTACAAATCACTAGTGGCAAAAGTGACCAACTAAACCTATTGAAGTGAAGTAATGCATTCAACTCAGAAGTTAAAATTCTTCATACTTACTGGCTGAGTGTGGGGGTCCTCTCTCAAACCACTTTTATCAGCATATTAATCAACGGTGATAATAAATTTAAAGTGCAACGCACTATAGTTTTATTCCTATGTAGATGTCACATTTGCAGCTCAGATGTTTACATGAATATTTTTCGTGCGTATCACAAAGGGTGCTGACGCTATAATCACCCAGATAAATGGGTGTGGCCTGAGGTTTAAGAGTGAACATAATGTAATATTGGTGAACCACCATCAGTTATCTAAATCTAGAAATAGCAGCGCAGAGAAAAGTTGATATCAAACGTTTCTAAATGAGATCTTTCTTGGTTAACCAAAATCCATCTATGAACCTTCCTTCTGCTAAGACCTCACCCACATGCAATAGTGGCAGGAAAACAGGAATATCAAGAATCCTTTGGTAAAACGTCACATAACTACACCTTCAATAAGAGCGATTAGCATGCAATTTTCGCCAATCTGCTGTATTATGGAAACCACTGGATTTCTTAGTGAAAAATAATGTGAAAGAGCAGCTAGAAATGTGACATTTATGAATTCCCTTAACCCCACATCTCATAGTCAGGCATCAGATAGTATTTGGCGTTTACATTGCTGTAGGGAAATACTGAATAATGATGTCAAGAGAAAGAACGAGCAACTTGCCGAGCTACCATTATCATATCTTAGATGGAAGATTCCTGCTAACTCTTTATACTTTTGTTCCTAATTACAGCAGTTTAAGTCATGAAGGGATAAAAATACCTGCAAACAACATGACATTCTCGAGAAATGGTCTGTTTAGTTCCTGTTAAGAAACCCAGCTAATCTGGACAGTTAAATATCACGTGACTGTCCAGCGAAACCAAAAACTCTCATGAGGGGTACACAGTACCAATGCAATAGTTCCATATTACAGGGCTGGAATCGCATTTAGCTTTTAGATTGCTGTATATTTATAAATAATGTGGTTTAGAACTATTGTCATTGCAGGAGTGCTCTGCAAGTGTATGACACTGAAGATTTTGTGGGCATTTGATGTATGCTGGTAGCACACTTTGGAGCAAATGTACCTGCTTTCAGCCTGTAACTGTACAAAACACAAATACGAAGCTGACAGGACGCTTATTATCCTGAAATGAGTCACATTCTCGCAGGCGTGGTATAAAAACAGCTTGGGAGGTAGTGCGATTTTTCCAAAAGTGTTTTTGCTATTTGGATACACAATCTTTCATGCAGAAAACATCTGAAACGTGGCAATTATCTATGATGTTACAGTTTGGTGCCCACATTTAGGCAGTAGGTCAGGCGCTCATTTATTGTCTTTTACAATTGGAAATAAAGTGCTTCTGTCCACTGACGATGCCCACATCAGTAAGGGTGGTTGATTCGATAATGATTAACTAGATTATATAACTGCTTATTTTTGCACAACGTCCGCCATTAAACTCATTTCCCTCAAATATGTTCTAAATGCTGGATTCCGTAAGACCCTGGGGATCAACAGGTTGAATCACATTTTCCTGGTAATCCATCCGTCTCGTCGGCTTCCTCTAGCAAAGAGAGTGAATATTAAACTCCTCTGACTTTTAAATGCCTGCATGTGATATGTATCAGATAGACATTCTTGAAAAGATTGAGGTCCCCAACCCAACTTTTGCCAGGCATCGTATCCAGTTCCTCCTCCAGATTTCAAAATTCAAATTTCTACACAAATGGGACCAGCGATTTTCATTTATGTAATGAAAATGTTGGAATGCACTTCCTTCACACATTAGATCACTACCTGAAATGAAGTAAAAGCCTTTTTAAAGTAATTTCTCTCTTTTTTCCTTCTCTTTCTCAGTAAATTTTTCAATTCAACTGCATTTGTGGTATTATATAGGGCTCCTGTTCCTACCATCAGCTAAAAGCAATTTCGTTTGTGTTGCACACCTTACATATAAATAATAGAAATAAACTTGTTCCATGAAGGCCCCAAATTTCTGTGTTTGAGCTTCGCATTCCAAATGATCTTTAACCAGAGCACAGACTGGATGCATCTGCAACTTAAAATGTCATTTATTTTTTTTAATGAATTTCCAATTTGGCCAAATACGTGCATACGAGGATGGCACGGTTGACTCGCAGGGTACCCACCCAGCGCCTCAGAGGCTGCTTGAACACTGATTGTTGGATTGCCTGTCTGACCGGAAGTGCATACGTTTAACGTAAAATATTTAAACATTCATGTGGTTCGGGGGCACAACTTGGTTTTGCGGGATAGCGCCAGAGCTGACCTTTGCTCAGATAGTGCCCTTAGCAAAGCAACATTTAGTGCCTCCTTTCCACTTGTCTTTGTTAAATGTCAGTGTGTTGGAAAAATGGGATCGGGGGGGAGGGGGTGCGGGGAATAGGGTCCAGAAAGAAGACAGACAGACTTTAGAATTGCACTTACTACACTTTTCTTTAGAGCCATGATGGAGGAGGATTCTGCAGGCTGCTCCTGCGCCAGGCATGGGCCCAGCTCGACAACGCTAAAGGCCAGCCCTGGATACTGGGTATGGCTTTGGCACTTAAATACTTTTCTATCTATGTGCCTAGTACCTAGAACAACATTCCTGTATCTATCAACATCAGGATCACCCCAACGCTGCTCCTTAGGAAAGAGTTGAGGACTCATTTCTTTGAAGAACACTACATCACAATGCAGTAACCATCTATAACCCAGCTATCTCTCCTATTACCCGTTGACTCTATCCTGGTATTGGACCTGGCAGAACACTGTCTTTGGACTAGGTCCTTAGTACAGAAATATTACATACATACTTTTTACCTATTTATTGGATTTTCTACACAACAAATAAACCACACTCAAGTTAAAAGAAAGATCTTTGTACAGCGAGTTATTTTCAAAATAAAGCAGTATTAATCAACATTTTTTGTAGACTCCTGGAAACAGCTTGCAATAAAGATTATAACCCGAAGGCCAAAGGATTTATAATAAATGGAAATCAGCCAGTCCACTCACTTGACACATCGGAACCTGCGCCAGCTTCACTGACGCCCAAACAAGCTACGACGTCTCCAGCGATAGTGGGAGCAAGGAACTGGCGTTTCAATTCATTGGAGCCAAACCTGAAATTGAAAAAAATAACCCAATATATTTTGTAATAATATATCAATTGTTAACGCAGCTTATGATAACATGAGTTGAGAGAGATCTTACTTTGAACAGTATAAATATTTGACCAACAACAGAGAGCAAGAAACGATTGTTGGTGATAAAGTAGTACAAGGCTGCATACAGAAAGAGTAGCTGGTAACAAATTCAGTGGTTGAGAAAGAGTAAAACAGTGGTAATTTAACTGTAAGAGGAAATAGTGGGAGAAAAGAAAGAATTCCTACCAGAAATGCTGAATATAATAACTAGATAACAACTAGATAGTGCTTTAGTTCAATAAAATATATATATATATTACTTAGTGGCGGTCGCCAATAGGTAGTTATAGTTAGGACCATTTTGTCCCATAGACTGAGCATTTATTTTTTTTGCCAATAACTTTGGCGCCGCTTGATGAATCTTCACAAAATTTTCAAAACATATACTTTGGTCAGTTCAGCTGCTTTGTTGAAAGTGTCAGGTGATCCGTCAAGTGGGGTCCGAGACAACGGTGGGGGAGGGGATCCCTAAACACTTTTTCCCCCTTCTGTCAATGGGATTTTTCAAAATTCTGAACACAACTGCAGCCCGAACCGCTGAATTGAATTACACCAAATTTGGCAGAAAGCTAGATCTTGGTCCCAAAAGCACACTTTTTGTGATTTGGTGTAAATCTATCAGTAGTTTTTGAGATATTAGAGGTTAAATAATATATATATATATATATATATTAAGAAAAGAAGATGTCCATGCAAAGTATATACATATTTACATAAAGAAAGTACCACAATCGCTACATGCGTCCGGGGAGGAGGGAGGGCGCATGTGAGTCTGCAGCACTACATGCCATTAACAGATGTCTACTGGGTAAGTGACACTTTCCGTTCAATGGCATGTGTAGCTGCATATACACATGCTTTGCATAGACTGAAAAGCAGTCTCCCTTTCTAAAGAAAGCGGTGGCTAGCCTGTAGGAGTTGGAGTAGCTTGAAATAGTGTTTCGAGCCCTGTTTGACAAACATGTGCCTGTGGGCGAGATAACACATCTACACAGTGGTGTTTAGTAAATGTGTGTGGTGTGGACCATGTGGCTGCTTTGCATATGTCTGCCACTGGTATATTTTCTAAGAATGCTATTGAAGCCCTTTTTTTCTAGTAGAATGTGCTTTAGGAGTTACTAACAGCTGTATTTTAGCTTTAAGATAGCAAGTTTGAATACACTTTACTATTCATCTAGCTAATCCCTTTTTTGAAACAAGATTGTCCTTATGAGGTTACTGGAATGCTACAAAAAGTTGCTTATATTTTCTGAAATCTTTTGCCCTGTCTATATAATACATGGGAACTCTTTTGACATCAAGAGTGTGAAGAGCTCTTTCGGCAACTGGATCTGGTTGTGGAAAGAAGATTGGCAATTCCACTGACTGATTCATGTGAAATGGTGAAACTACTTTGGATAGGAATTTTGGGTTTGTCCTAAGTACTATTTTATTCTTGTGAACTTGGAAGAAGGGTTCTTCTAAAGTGGATTCTTGGAATTCACTAACTCTGCTTAAGGAAGTAATTGCCACTAGAAAAGCAACCTTCCACGAAAGAAACTTGAGAGCTCAAGAATGCATGGGCTCAAACGGTGGACCCATAAGTCTTGGGAGCACGATGTTAAGATTCCAGGTAGGAGCTGGTGGAACTCTAGGTTGAATAACTCTTTTAAGGCCTTCCATAAAAGCTTTTATAACAGGCATTCTAAACAGAGAAGTATGATGTTGGTTTTGGAGGTAAGCTGATATTGCTATTATATGAATTTTAATAGATGAGTATGCTAAATGTGCTTTCTGTAAGTGAAGCAAATAAACAATATCCTGTACTGAAAGTTTAAGTGGATCACTGTTTGAGATTGACAGTAGTATACAAAACGTTTCCATTTAGCTGCATAGCACTGCCTGGTTGTAGGTTTGCATGCTTCTTTTAGAATGTTCATACATTCTGTTGGAAGCTGTAGATTTACAAATTCTATGACCTCAAGAGGCACATCACCAGGCTGAGCACACTGGAATTGGGATGCATGATTTGACCTTTTTTCTGAGTTAACAGGTCTGGCCTGTTTGGAAGCTTGGGATGTGGTACTACAGACAGATCCAACAGTGTTGTGTACCTGTGCTGACGTGCACAGGTGGGAGCTATGAGTATCATAGTGAGGGAGGTGTGAGGGATCTTGTTGACCAGAAATGGAATTAGTGGGAGAGGGGGGAAAAGCGTAAGCAAATATCTCTGACCAATTGATCCATAGAGCATTGCTCCTGGATTGAGGGTGTGGGTACCTAGATGCGAAGTTTGGGCATTTTGCGTTTTCGCTTGTTGCGAAGAGGTCTATGTCTGGTGTTCCCCATATGCGAAAGTACTTTTAAATCACTTGTGGGTGATTCTCCCATTCGTGTATTTGTTGCTGCGTCCTGCTTAAGAGGTATGTTAGTAGGTTGTGTATCCCTGGGATATACTCTGCTAGTATCTGAATGTGATTGTGAATTGTTCATTTCCAAATTGTCTGTGCTAGAAGGGACAATTGAGAGGAGTGTGTCCCTGCTGTTTCTCCCTGTATAGTAAGACTGTTGAGATGGGCTCCCCAACCTGTCATTGATGCATCGGTGGTGAGTATCATGGAGTCCGGATCCTTGGGATTTGCGCCTGTTCCCAATATGTCCACCTCTTGGCAGCTCCAAACTCTACTAGCCGTTATGGCACAGAGTTAAAAAATGGCCAAGTGGGGGAAGGGGTTATAGGTTGGGAACAGCGGGGAAGGAGACCTGTGGAAGGAAAAGTTAAGAACACAATAATCCGATTATACACATTGACTTTCATAAGCTTTGTTCAGGATAGCTGTGGACGGCTAACTTGAATGATGAAGAGCCTTCATACATCATAACCTTATTAGCTCTGAGTACCTGGAAAATGAATAAGGATTATGCAAGCTTTAATAAGAGAGTTTCTTTAGAATACAATCTGAGGATCTGAACCCTGAACTGACTCAAGTTATTCTTTGTAAAGAAACTACTTAATAACTGTGAAGTGATCAATAAACACATTAGTTTATAGGAATAAACTGGGTTAGGCTCATGAATGATACTGCAAAGGCACACTATAACAGTAATCAATGAACACATTGGTTTTTTAGAATAAACTGTGATAAGCCCATGAATAATACTGTAAGAATACATTTTGTCTAGATCTTCAAGATTCAATTGCTTAAGAATTATTATACACTTTAAATATCAAAACTGTGCATCAAGATTTCAATGACTAGAAATGATTGCGCTTTCCACCGATCTGAAACACAAGGGTTAAATGCCAAGAATGACTTTCATACTCTGTCATTGATTCAACCATCAGGATCTAAATGTCAAAATACGATAGCACACACTGCCGATCTGAGTTACAAGTTTTAATTGCCAATAATGAATCGCGCACACTGCTGATCCGAACTGTGAAAGTTAGATGCCAAGAATGAATTGTGCACACTTCTGCTGATTCAACCATCACGGATTAAATGGCAAAATACGACCGAGCACACTGTCGATCTGAACTGTAAAAGTTAAATGGCAAGAATAAATCATGCACACTGCTGCCGATTCAACTATCAAGGATTAAATGCCAAAATACGATCGCGCACACTGCCGATCCGAACTGCAGGATTTAAATGCCAAGAAAACCATCGCACACGCGATGTAACCAAAAGGCCCAAAACTCGAGTACTTCTGAAAACGGAGTCGGGGGCCTAACCCGACCTCCCCCTTATTGCCCTGCTTGAGGATCACCAAGGAAATGAAGACAGGGCCTGGAAATCCTGGGCAGGCCATCGGCACAGGAGCTTGGGAAAATGTTGCTGCTCTGCACCAGGACCTCTGAATAGTGAGAACGTGGAGCTAGGCTGGGTCCCTTAAATAGACCCAGGGCCCACCCATGTGCCACGCCCAGGAAGGGCTGCAGGGAGGATTTCTAGAAGGGCTTAGAATAGGGACCACACCCTAACCACACCCTGTACTACTGCAGCAAAGCCTTGAAAATGAGCAATACATTGCAAACAGCATTAATGATGTTTCATCATGAATCTCTGCAATGCAAAAGGTTAACATACTGTATTCACATACAATGCATGAATTATTATATTTCATAAGAGCTGGTTTCTTGCATTATGTCGCCCGTAGAGCACGCACTGTCCTGATGTTGACAGTGAGTATGGTCTGTGGCACAGGGTCCTGAAATGGTCACCCTTTTGATAAGTTGGTGTAATTCCACCACTGCAGAGAGTTGTAAGTTTGGCGGTCCAACAACACTAGATCGTGAAGTTGTACCTGAGACCATTGTTGCAAAAGACACTGTTGTAGGGGTCTCATAGTTAAGATGTGCATTGGGTAATATTGCTATGCACAATAGCATCATTCCCAACAGTTTCATGATAAACCTTACTGTGTAAGTTTGATTGTATTGTAGTTGAGATATGAGCTATGAGATTGTGGAAATCTTGAATTCTTTGTGGGTTTGGGTATGCTAATGCTGACTGAGTATTCAGAATTGCTCCCAGATACGGTTTTATTTGGGCTGGTTGGAGATGGGATTTTTGGAAACTAATTGTGAACCGCAGACTGTGTAGGGTATCAATTGTGTATTGTGTGTGTTGTTGACAGGTTTGAAAGGTGTTGGCTTTTATGAGCCAGTCGTCCAGATAGGGAAAGACATGTATATGTTGCCTTCGAAGGTATGCTGCAACTACTGCTAGGCATTTGGTGAATACCCTTGCTGCTGTTGTTACTCCAAAGGGTAGCACTTTGAATTGGTAGTGCTTGCCTGCTATGGCAAAACTTAGGTATTTGCGATGAGCTGGATGTATGGGAATATGGATGTAAGCATCTTTTAGATCTAATGCTGTCATGCAGTCCTGTTTTTGTAATAGGGGAATGACATCCTGAAGAGTGACCATAAGGAAATGCTCTCAGAGAATGTACTGACTGAGGGATCTGAGATCGAGGATTGGTCTGAAAGTACCATCCTTTTTTGGTATAAGGAAGTATAGAGAATATACTCCTGTCCCTTGTTGAGGTATAGGTACTATCTCTATTGTACCTTTGAGTAGAAGTGATTGTACTTCCTGTTTTAACAAGTCGAGGTGTTCTAGAGAAACCCTATGCGAGAGAGGGGGAATGTTTGGTGGAGTAGAGATGAGTTCTAGGCAATAACCATTCTGGATAATTGACACAGCACCCATTGATCTGATGTAATGTTGTGCCATTGTTGGTAGACATTTTTCAGTCTTCCTCCCACAGGAGATGTATAATGTGTGGGGATGCGTAGAAAGTCACTGTTTGGATGAGGTGGAGGCACCCCTTGTGGCGGTGGATTTACCTCTACCTCTAAAGAAGTGCACCTTGTAGGATCCTCTGAAAGACCCTCTGGTGTAATATTGTTGTCCCTGCTTTTGTTAAGACGTAGAGGGTCCTGCTGTTGATGGTTTAAAACCAGCTCTGAACTGGGGCCTACGAAACGTAACCTGAGCAGGTGTTACATAAAGGGCACTCATAGCCTTAGCTGTTTCAGAGTCTTTTTTTAATTTTTCTATGGTGGTATCCACTTCTGGTCCAAATAATTGCTGTTTGTTAAAAGGCATATTGAGTACAGCCTGCTGTATCTCAGGTTTGAATCCTGAAGTTCACAACCATGCATGCCTTCTGATAACACTAGTGTTAATACTGCTGGCTGCGGTGTCTGCTGCATCTAGGGCAGATCTAATTTGGTTGCAGGAGATAGCTTGTCCCTCAGTAACTATTTGCTGTGCTCTTTTTTGGTATTCTGGTGGGAGATATTGAAGGAACTCCTCCATTTCATCCCAATGGGCTCTATCATAGCTGGCTAAAAGAGCCTGGGAGTTGGCAATTCTCCAGTGATTTGCAGCTTGAGTTGCAACCTTCTTTATCTGGGGGAGGAGCATCCCCGGTGGACTATTTGAACTTGTTCGTGCTGCACTAACAACAATAGAGTCAGATGGCAATTGTTGTGAAATAAAGAGTGGATCTGATGGTGCAGCCTTGTATTTTTTTGTCCACCTTTGGTGCAAGTACCCTAGCCTTCACCGGTTCTTTAAAAATGTTCTCTTCATGCTTAAGCATGCCTGGGAGCATTGCCATGCATTGATACTCCTTGTGCTTAGAAGATAATGTGTTAAATAAAAAAATCATCCTCTATGGGATCTGACTGGAACTGCACAGTGTGATATGCAGCTGCCCTTTCAAAGACCTGATTGTAGGCAGTGGTGTCTTCAGGTGGTGATGGCCTAGTGGGGTATAAATCAGGGTCATTAGATGGAATAGGGTCTGGGTCATACAAATCCCAAGGGTCTACATTGTAAGGAGTGTCACCCACCGCATCCCCATGTGAAGAAACAGGGGATTGCGGAGAAAAATGTGTAGATGATGGTGTTGGAGTATTAGGTGGTGGAGAAGTGGGAAGCAAAGGAGAGTGTGGCAGTGAAAGCTGGTGTACTGCCTTTGGTTTCTCCTTGTGCTTGAATATTTTCGAAGGTGAAGGCCCAGCTTCTAAAGTTTCTTGGAAAAATAATTTCCTCTCAGTTGCAGAAGGAGGAAGAGCAATAATCCTTCCAGTATCTTCATGGATTTGGATTTTGCGCTGTTTGTCATCCATCACTTCAAGTATGGGTGTTATCTCTGAAGATTCTTCTGCAGTTAGAGCATATTTCTTCCCCACAGGTTTTAGCTTCGAAAGTTTGGAGACTGAGTGCTTTAATCGGGCCGAGAATGTCAGCTCCGAAATAGATGGTAGCTTTTTTAGCTCCAAAACGGATGTTGGATGTTTCGGCTCCGAGGTAGAAGCCTCCACTCTTCGAGTCAATCCTGAAACAGGTGTTGGTTGCTGTTCGGTATACGCCAAATGCATCTTGGCCTTTTTTGGGGCCGAACCCGAGGGTTGTTCATCAAGATGTATCTTTCATGTCCAACCATGGCCGGGAATCTGTGGTGGACCCAAGGCCATTTGTGATGCATTTTTGGATGGTTTTTGGTGATGGGAAGGGGCTGGAGTACTCATGTACTGCGCTGCTGGCAATTGTCTGTCCCCATCAGAGTCTCAGACGGAATCATAATCTGCAATGGAAACTGCAGTCTGCGCTTGATCCTCTCCAAAAATGTTGGGCGTTTGTTCCGGCGACTTGGATGCCATCTCTAACCGATGCGCTCTTCGATCCTGCACAGTTTTCTTAGACCGGAAGGATTGACATGCCTCACAGGTTTCCTCCTTGTGATTGGGAGAGAGGCAGAGGTTGCACACCGAGTGTTGGTCGGTGTATAGGAACCTGACTTGGCACCAAGGGCAAAAGCAAAACATAGTCCGATCCATCAGCCAGTGTCGAAGTAGGCCAGAGAAGGGCGTTTAATCGATCCAAACGATACAATCAGATTGAATATAGTTAGCGCGATTGAAAAACAATACTGACGTTTAGATAAAGAATAGAAAAGTTCAGATAGTACCGAATCGAGATCTACCAGAGCAAGAGGGAAGACTTCCGAACCCAACGGCAGAAAGAAAACAATCTAACAAAGGACTCGATGCCCATGCGCATTATCACCGAGAGGAGTCTCGTGACTTGAAAAATCTCCTTTGAGCAAAAAAAAAAAAATAGTAACACTTTCAGCAAAATATTTTATATATATATATATATATATTTATATATATATATATATATATATTATATATATATATATATATATATATATATATATATATATATATATATATAGGTAACCTGCTAGTTATCAACCAAGAACATTCATCAAACAAGAGGACACAGTCACACACAGGGGCTTTTAGAAATTCTAAGAAAAAATATAAAGCACTTTGCTCTCCCCCCCCCCCCAAAAAAAGGACAGTTTGTGATCAAAATTTGAGCAAGATGCATAGTGCAATCAGTATGGGTAATGATCAGCTTTTTGGGCATCTGGCTAATAAGGTGCATGTAATATCAGCATTAAAATTAGAGGTTTAGGTTTTAGCTGCAAATTGGGTAAAGCTAATTTCCGAGCTTTATATGGAACCAAATTACGAGGGGAAAAATGACGACCATAACTATCAAGCAGTCGACTCTACTACACTGCAATTGCAGAAGACTGGGATAATTGTGGAAATAAATTTAAAATCCTCAAAGCAGGTGATCCAGATCAACTCCCATCTGTCCTCTACAAATCAAACCGGTTATAGTGGGCAACTTTACTGAGTCCCTTTTTTAAATTGGTGACCAGTACTGGCGCATCCCTGCTTCATGGCATGGTGCCAATGATCAAACATATATGTAAAACGGAGCCCAGAAATGACCCAGGAGACTATTGTTTAATCTCTTCATTGTATGTGGTATTACAAATCTCTGCTCAGACTCTCCACAAATCCCTCAAGGCATTCCACAAGGAGGGTTTAGAGCTAAGTACTCCACAGCAGATCACTGTTTTACATATGGGTGTTGCCAACATGGCGATAAACACAACTGGCAGACTGTGCTTACTTCAAAGCCCCATTCGATAAGCTGGATCACAGAATCGAATGGCAAAAACTAGAAAGATGTAATATCCCTAAGGACCTGCTGACCATGATTCAGACATTTCATGAAGATAACTGACTACAGGTCGACTTAGATGGGTGGGTAAATTCAAGAGTTAAAATCCCAGTGAATAAAGGGCTAAGACAAGGTTTTGTCCTGGCACCTTTGGTCTTTATTTATCTCTGACCTCCCCAAAGCCGTAGGCCAGTTATCTCCTTTTCATCCAGGATTGGATGGGAGCATACTCATTGCCCTATGTGTGCTAAAGATTTAGCAGTAATGTGTTAGACATCTACTTGGTTGAAAAGGAAGTTATAAGATCTAAATGACTATTATGTGGCAATCTACTTCGTAGTCAACGTTGATAAATCAAGACCGTGATTTCCTCAAAAAGGCCAAAGAAATGCTTGTGGTTCCCTAATTCATAACCCTTAGAACAAATATTTGAGAATTATCTTTGCTTGGAACCTCATTTTACAAACATGAAAAGTGTTCTAAGGACAGCAAATGCTCTGAGATGATTTGATATGAGGTACAGCACCTTATCCGTTGACCCGTTTAGGAAGGCCACTGGGGAAGCTGGTATCATAGGCCTTCTATGGGGCTGAATTGTTGGGTCTAGATCAACGGTTAATCTGGGACTAAGAGATAGTCTATTTGAAGACAATGTTACTGCTCCCCAAAAATGCAATGATGCAGGCAATGAGGCAGGAGTTAAATCTTGAATCTCGGACTGCGAATGTTAGAGCGCGGGCCCTACGCTTTGTCCAGAGCCTCAGATGAGATGCTACCAGGGACAAACTATCATAGTGGTATTGCAAGATATAATACAATCTGAAAATAAATTCCCTTTAGAATTAATGTCAAAAGTGAGGAAAATTGGTATGGCACTCGATGCAACTGATGCTGATGATAAAATGACAGGGAACTAGCTAAAGAAAGCCCTCCAGCAAAAAGTTAAAATCTACTTTCCAACCAGTGATAAACGGTATCTCACTTCAAAAAATTATGTTAGCCACAGCGTAGAATATGGCCTATGAGTGACTGTGTCCTATCCTTACTTTGTCCAACTCCTGGACAAACGATTAAGTAACATTATTCTACAGTTCCAGATCGGGATAGACCTTGTATGGAGGATACTTGGTTTCAAAATGATGGTGCTGGATAACTACGAATGTTGTCCCTGCAATTTGAAAATGAAATACTCTGTAACACACGTGTTAGATTGTCAATAATGTTTGGATGATGAGAGGAAAAAAAAACCTGAGCCCTCACAAATTAAGTCTTGCTTATTCAAAAAGAGAATTTTAAACTGTATGAGCAAATAATTCATCAGTTTTATTCCACTGAACACTTTACGCAATAATGAATTCCAATATTTTACTGATAAAATGTTAACAGTAAAAAATGTTGTAATGAAGGAGTTGGAAACAATGCTTTGTAATTTGCCATTTTGGCAAATTATGTATTAAATACATCAGTTTTATTCACTGAGCACATTACAAAATAATGAATTTTAGTACCTTGATGATACAATGTTAATAGAAAGAAGGTTTTACAGTTGTAACAAAGGTGTTTGAACAATGTTAAGTAATATGCCTTTTAGCACATTATGTAATAAAGGAAGGATTTTAGGAGATGTATATGTATGAATTCTATGAATGGTTTTACAGTAGTGCATTTTAGAGTATATTTTTATAAAATGTCTTGGGAAAAAATAAACACTTAATATAATTTGCATTAAACGTATTCACATTTGCAAGGTCTTCTGTACTAGAATATGGGTCTTCATTGTAAAATGAAGGTCACTTAGTAACACATTCTATAGAGACAATGTGTGTTGGAGAATGTGCAGTAATACCAATATGTACTGAAATACCACAAGAAAATGAATTAGAAAGTAAGCATGGTTAGTGAGATTTGCCGATGGTATTAACCACTGTGAAAATTCTGCAACTGTGATTATTTTTCAACTGTTAGTGAAAGAATACAACTTTTTCAAACTACATAAAACAATTCAAATATAAACATTTAACTGAATTTTATTGAAATTATATAAAAGGAAAGGGTAAATAGTTTGAGATTAAACAGGCACAGAAAAGCACAGAAAAGGAATATAAATGATCAATTTTACAAATGACATTAAAGCATTACAACGTTTTATCTGTCAAATAAAAATCAAACAACCTTCTAAAACAGGCTTGCTTTTAAAGTGTAATGAAAACAAAAGTGATAAACACTTGGGACTGAATAATAGAACTATAAGAAACCATATGGCAGGAAAAAATTAAAGAAGGAAGTTTTGGAAAAGATGAAGAACAAATTAAATTGTCTGTCCCTTGGTAAAGGAGCTGTTAAGCAAGGCTTAACTATTTGAACCTGCTGGAGATTGAAGTAACATATAGCTAAATATAAAAAGCAAGCAAGGTCTTCCACTAATAGTATGTTTCAATTTACCGCAAGTTTAGTGTTGGGCCACTTAAAATGAACAAAGCTCCTTGAAATCAAGCAGGGATACTTCATGGAAGTGAAGTATGTTGGCAAGCAGCCACAGGCTGAGTGGATCCTGAATAAAGTCACAGAGGCCATCACAGGACCTCCAAAATCATCTACACATTTACAGTGAAAATGAAAATTCTGTTGGAAACCCTCTTAGAGGAAAAAAAATGTCACTCTCACCTTGCATTTATGACATTTGGGAAATAAACTTATGAATCGACTGATATATTATTAGCATTACATAAGAACTTACAAAATATCTAATTTGGACTAGCACATACTGTTGAAATGCTGTTGGAATAAAACGGAATAACTAAAGGTTGACACGATTTACAAAATAAACTGTGCTTTAAGACGTAACAGGGACCTTTACCACCCTGATATAAAGCCCTTGCTACTTAAATGGGGATACGCAATTTACAAAATCTAATTACCTAAGTAATGAATCCGGGTCCGATTCCTTCACGGGACAGTGGAAGAGTTATGCAGCACATATACAAGCCATTGGATATAAAGCTCTGGCCTTAAATTAGACGTAACTGGGGCTCCCCCTGCCTTTCTCCTTTGTAACTCTGGCACCATTCTTGATCACAGGGGTCATAAAGGCAGTGCCAGAAACAGAAAATTATTAGGGCCCTTAAATCCTATTTACTCTCTGTAATTTCCATCTCTTACAGTTTCACTGGCCTCTCAGCAGAAAATGCAGGCTGATGAAACAGAGTGGAACAATTATCAATCCAGTGATGTCATTAAGGGTCAAAGGGTGCATGATGGCACTTCTGATGCCACCGGGATCTTGGCCAATTAATACCCATAATACCAACATTTGAATATTGCCATAGAAACTGAACTGACAGATGTGGAGAGTACATATGTGAAGTTATGCAGGTATAAAAGATTTCTACATTTTTATAGGTAAATTCAAAGTTTTGCTAGAGAGGCAAAGCAGCAACTCCAGCCTACATACATGATTTCCTAAAGCTAATATTCTTCAGACTTTCAAGGTTCCCTTTCCACATTATCTAGCCAGATGTGAAGTTCATGGAGTCAGCAACTAGACACAAACAATATTAACAGCTCACTGGGAATAGGTTTGATGGAGCAGGCCTTCTGATCTCCAACAGCACCATTGCAGAGTTATGGTGTGGAATCGCTCCGTATTCCTCAGCAAGCAAAAAGGCATATGGGTGTCTAATAACCCCAATGCTGGCCACAGTAATTGAACTGTGCCACAGTGCAGGTTGGAGGGGAATTAAGGTAAATCTATGGGAGATGAAGCAGAGCCACTGCCAAGGTGTCTTTCATACAAGGAATAGATGTTTTAAAAAACGCAGTTAAAGATTTATCAACACTATCACAGAGGCGAAGAAAAGGGACCCTGCCAGAGTGTTCAAAGTAGTTACGGATGGGAAGTGACCATGGGGAGTAAAGGAAGTAAAAGATTTAATTGAATTGCTTGATTTTTCTTTGCCAGAACATCATTTTGGCATGAGAGGTCACCCTGCATAGTACCAAACTCGACAAAGACCTGAAAATTAATGAAGCAACAGCCACCTCACCCCTTAATAATGCAGACAGCTTAGAGATCGCTAAAGGGCCTGAGCCTGAACTCTCTGGTACCTACTGAAGTTGAAAACAGTTATGGAAATGGCTGAATAAAATACCTTCTGCAATGGCTACCAGGTATACTCGGTTTCAACTCTACTCCCCGTTCACACTTGTGAATTGCATTTACAATTACTTCCTAAGGTAGAAATCAGAAATAAAATGCTAAAGTCAACTCACTAATGGACCAGCTCAAGGATCTCTGTGTGGATCCGATAACAGGCAGATGTACAGAAGAAGCATAGATGGAGATTTTTGCAAAGACAAAACCAAAAGTACTGCAGTCTGAGCATGAAGGTATAAGGACGGAAATCATAAGAAAATAAACGGGAAATAAACTGTAATTTAATATTTTGCTGAATGCACAACCTTCTCACACTTACAACACTGATATTGTGTCAAATAATAAATGCTAACAAAGGTAAAAGCATAGTAAGATAAAGCTATTAAATAATGATGCATCAGAGATCTTGAAAGAAACAACGTAATTCGACATAATATTATAATAAGCAGGAAAGAAGAATATGAAGCACTAGTGGTTAGAAAATTAAAGCTGGTTGATAACAATGAAGAAGTCCAAGAAGAATAAAAAGATCCACATCCAGGAAATTGAGACCCCAAGGTTTATTCAGTATAACAAGGAAACTCCATCAACTCAGCTAGCCAGTCCTGCTCTCATCTCTCAGCCAGCTTCAAAGCAATTATTCTAAATTCCAAGAGACAGGATGTAGCCAAAACAACTATCTTACATAATGCATAACAACATCAAGATATGTATATATAAAAAAAGAAAGCCATGCAATTACTAACAACAAAGTAAAGCAAATATCACGCCACTCCCCCTATAACACTGTATAAGTAAAACAGTATTCTAAATATGCTATAGTACTATACAAGTCTTAAGAATCAGAATATGTTAAAAGTGTCAAAGAAATAATATGATTACGCCGCATCACATTTAGACAGCCTACTGAAAGTCCAAATGTGTCCATTATCCAACTTTGCTGCTCCTTTAAACAAACTGATAACTTTAAGTTTTACCAAAATGACAACTCCACTGATTCTTGCTCCTGGGTAATTTTACCTTAACTCTATCACCTCATCCAAAGATGACATCCTTGACCCTTATACAAATGTCATAGTTGATCTTTCTTTTCTCGCGAGATTTCAGTTCCCTCATTTTACTTTTTTCTTTCTCTTCTTTTACAGTAGTTAGTTTCTCTCCACAAAATCTTACCCAAGGAGGACACAATATGATGTTTGGCTTCTGTTTACAAAACATTTGGAACTGGGTTAAACCAATAATAGAATAGGGAGTAAATCTGTAATCCATAACCCTCAACACCAGATCCAAACTCCAAACCCTACCTTGAGACCTGGATATTCAAATCAATTCTTTCAAAGTGCGATTAAATTTCTAAGTCATTCCATTTGTCCCATGATGAAACAAGGAACGCTTCTTGTGTGAAATACCTGTCTTTTTTTTTTTTAAATGACTGAATCTCAGAGGTAAATTGAACCCCATTGTCTGTCAGTATACACATAGGTGAACCCTCCAAAAAAAGCACGTTATCAAGAAACTTGCATACCATGTTTGTGGAGATGTCACACACTACTTTCGCCACAGGCTATCTAGAAAGCATGTCCATCAGCACCAATACATACCTACCATTTTCCCCTTTGCTATGAATGGGACCTAGGACGTCTAATGCAATCTCTTCCCAGACTTCTACGGGCAAGTTTCTACAGATCAGGGGCATTATTCTGATCACTTGAGCTTTGTCACTGCATTTAAATTCCAAGCAGTCTTCCCTCACTAACCTGCAGATCCATACCAGGCCACAAATACTTCACCCTTAGACGTTCCTTAATTTTGCATATGACTTGGTGACCTTCATGACCGAATTCCAGCAAACATCTCCTTAATTAAGATAGTACCACCAATATGGACCCTCTCATGTCCAACATCTTGGTCACAGAATTAATCCTGACCTTTTCATATCCATCCATCTGACCCTTTGGCCAATCCACACTTTTCTTTAAGATGTCACGTACATTATTCAATAGTTCATCTTCTAGAATTTCATCTAACCACTCATCTTCATAAACACAACCCCCTGTGACCATGCACTTTGCATTCTTCATTATACCACCATGTCTCCTCAGGATCTTCACTCCGATTGTGTCCTTCACCAATCTGGACAAACAATCCACTGTCTTATTTGCAACACATGGTATGTACTCCACTTTGAAATCGAAATCTTGCAGCACCCACTATCCATTTAGTGATGCGGGATGGTATACAATCCAGACCCTTCAGAGCAAACACTTCTTGTAGGGGTTTATGATCAGTTCTGACCACAACATTTGTTCCCCATAGAAATTTTCTAAATCTATTCAGCGCCCAAAACACTGCAAGGGCTTCTCGTTCTATGGCAGAATACTTAAGCTCTGCCCTTTTGGGAGCCCTGGAACATAAAGCAATTGTTAGAATCTCAGAATTCACCTGTTTAAGAACTGCTCCCAAACCCTTTCACAACTGGCATCAGAAAGAATGGAGCAAGGTCATCCTGGCACAAAACACTTTTCAACTGCTGTGTGTGACTAAGACAGTCTTTATATCTTCAAACTCCCTCTGACATTCTTCTGACTAACCAAACTGAGCACCTTTCCTTAAGTGCTCTCTGATTGCACATGTGTGCTTGCAAAGCTCTCTACAAACCTATTGTTAAATTCAGCCATACCTAAGAAAGCCTGAACATCCTCCTTTTTCTCAGGTGAGGGCAATTCCGCAATAGTCCTAAATAGTTCCTGCTTGGGATTCACCCCTTCACCAGATGTCCCAAATACTTGAGTTCCTTAGGACATAACCTGCATTTGTTCAATCTAAGAGTAATACCTTTGTCTTTCAAAATGTGTGCAAGACCTCTCCGATTCTTTTCACAAGCACATCTAAAGTTTCACTAAATATGAGAACATAATCTTGAAAAAACATCACTCCTGTCATCCTTCCAAGTATGTTAGTTATGAGTCTTTGAAAAAATGACAGAGCAGAGCCCAAAAGGCATTCTACTGAACCCAAAAACTCCAAAAGGCATTATAAAGGCAGTCTAATCTTTTGAATTTGGGCTTAAACACACCTGATGGTAAGCAAACGTTAAGTCCAAAGTTGTGAAAAACTTTGCTTTGTCTAGAATACTCATCATCTCTGTGATGTTAGGAAGAGGGAACTTATCTTCTACTATTTTCTTATTTAGTTGTCCTAATTCCCCAGAACGTTTTATAGCCACAACAATAGGGGATATCCATTCCGAGACTTCCACAGCCTCAATAACCCCATCTGCACACAGACAATCAAGCTTACATTTGACTGCATCTTGTAAATGAATAGGAATTCTCCTCATCTTGCATAAAACAGGCACAGCATCTTTTTTATGTTTAACACAATCTACGTACCCTTTGACAAATCCAATTTTTTCAGAAACCACCGCTGTAAATCCTTATGAAAAATTACATTTGTGGCTCACAGAATCTATCATTTCCAGATTAACCTTCCTGACTTGCACTTGAGGCAAAGCATTGGGATTTAAGTAAATGTGTATTATTACTTAATGTGGCCAGCTCAAAACAGTGTCCACTTTGACAAGAAGATATACTTTTCCCTGCATGCAGTTCCATTGGAATGCTATTTTGGCGCATAAATACCCAATGAGCTCAATAGGCTTTCCACCATAACTATAAGGGATTCTCAAATATAAATTTCCCACTAAAATGTTCATCGAAATCTGAATGTGAGATTAGCATCAACTTCACTCCTGAATCCACCATCATTTGAATTTTAATCCCATTAAGATCCACAAAATCTGTAGGACAGTCACACCTAGCATCTGTAAGACCGCTCACATCATTCACTATCTGTAGAACAACTTACTCATCTTTCACTTCTAATTCGTTAACTTTTAACATCTTTTTAGATCTGCAGCATTTGGCAAAGTGCCCTTTCTTTGGGCATGTCTTCCAAGTCACTTTGATTGCAGGGCATTCTTTAGAATTAGCCTAGTGACCAGCACTTTCACATCTGTAACATATTTTTATCATCTGGAATTTTCTTATGTGTGGTGTTAACAGCTTGTACAGTAGCTGTGGAACGTTTTGTTTCTGCAACTCTTTTATACATGTCAAAAATGTTTATCCTGTTTAGCAATCATGACAACTTCATTTAAAGTAGGATCACTTTTGACCCACAGTTCTTCTCTGCAACATGAATTGGTCCCTGATCTTTTATTCAGCATTGTCCCAAAAGTTGCAGGAGGAAGCTAATATGCATAAGGCTATGATGAAATCTTCAACAGATTCATCATCAACTTGTTTCCTCCTGCCAAAGTAAAATCTTGCTTATTATGAAAACCTTAGGCAAATAGTGATCACCTAGACAGTTTAACGCCCTATCGAACTCGTTGTGTAAATTTCACCCATCACCCTCCTCATAACTGATAGGTTCTGGGAGATTCTCAAATACATCTTGCCCTTCAGTTCCTAAGCAATGCCAATTTTCTTTCTGGTGATAAATTAAAACCACACACTTTCAAATAATTGAGAGAAACTTTCTTCCATTTCGTCCAAGACAAATTTGGTTCACCTGGAGAGGGTAAAAAAAAATGGTGATAGAGGTATATTTTGCATGGTAGTCATGCACGAACAGAAGAAGAAGAACAAAGAAGAGAAAGAAAGGATAAAAAAGAGAAGAAGATAGAGACAGAAATATTAAACTTTCAACACAAGGAAAAAGAAAGGAGTAAATAAAATTCTCACGGTAAACACAATTCACGCTGATCATGCAAAATGTTTTAAATTACACGTAGTTCCTGCAAGAGTTTTGGTCATTGGTCCCAACACAGTAAACAGCTGATCTTTGCAATAGTAAACATTTGAAAATATAGAAATTTGAATAAAGAAAAATAATGCGAGCGCTGTGAATAATGCTAGCCGAGCTTCTAGCAAAGTACTAATATCGCTCAATTGAATCTTCCTGGATGTCACTGTGCCGCTTAAACCGCACGAGCCAAGCTTCCAACGCTGTGATGGCTGAAGAAATATGTGGTTAAACTCACTAAAAGCTCCTACAAAATGCCATCAATGCTGCTCACTTGAACTTTTAGACTCCACAGTATCACATAGCAACCAGCGTGAGCCAAACTCCCAACGCTGGGTTGCCTACGAGACGTCATGCGTAATGCCATCAATGCTGCTCGCTCAAACTTCCTCAGACACCAGAGAATCACATAGCAACCAGCACAAGCCTAACTTCTGAACACTGAGTTGCCAAGGAGACATCATGCGTAAACAAGTAGAAGACATCTACAGAAAGCCGAACCCAAGACAGGAACCACGCTTGAGAAGAATGGCCACCATGAGCAAGGCTCCCAGTGGGACCAGGATGAATGTTGTTTGTTAATGCACAAGCTGACTGATGAGTCCTTTAAAAGGCCACAAGCAGAACAGGTAGCAACAATGCAAGGGGTGCGTGCAGCGAAAAGTGTAAGGCAGACATTAAATGTAAAACACCGCTTCAGAAATTAGACTTTGGTGGGGAAAAAAAAAACAGAGCCCAAACAGGTTTGAACCATCAGGATAAATTCATACAGCATCAAAGAATACTATGAGCAGACTAAGTCAATAGACGGCAGCAGTATGTCTATGAATCCCAGTGTCAAAGTGCATACTATATTCCAAGTAAAACATTTAAGATTAAAGTTCAAAAGTACTTTGGAATAAGGTTTTCTTGTCAGCATGCAAAATATAGAACTTTAAACTTTGTTTTGAAGTTTCCTTTAAGAATCCTTGAAAAGAAGTGAAAGTGAAAAGTAGAAATGAGACAGCAACACAAAATGAGAGATTTTTTTGAAGAAAAAAAAAAGCAATTTCCTGTGACTTCCAGTATTCTTCTTGTGTTTGGTATCCCACCCTCATCCCCAGGGTGAAGTCAAAGAAGAATAAAAAGCTCCACATCCAGGAAATTGAGACTCCAAAGTTTTATTCAGTATAACAAGGAAACCCCATCCACTTAGCTAGCCAGTCCTGCTCTCATCTCCCAGCCAGCTTCAAAGCATTACATTCTAAATTCCACGAGACAGGAGGTGGTGACAGCATAATACATAACTGCATCTAGATATGTAAAAGAAAGTCCAGCAATTACAAACAACATAAACTAAAGCAAATATCACACAATTCAATGATGATGCATTGGAAATCTTGACAAAAACAGCATAATTAGACATAAGTTAATAAGCAGGAGAGAAGACTATGAAGCACTAGTGGTTGGAAAAAGTAAAGCTGATTGATAATGCTAACGTGTCCCTCTATAATAATTTATTACACATTAGGACTCGTTTTAGGCCAAATAATCTTTTGACCCAGTTGAGAGACACCTTAGGACGAGCTAGCTAATCAATATGTCAATCAATAAGTCAATAACTTCATCAATATTTATCACAACAATGTATTTCACTTTAGTCAAAGACATTAATCAACTCAAGACGCTACCATGACCTTGCAGTCATGAATACCACACCAGTTTAGTAGAATTTTATGAAGTTTATTCCCTATTGATTATAATTCTAAAAGCATGTGTGCTAATCTCAAAACCAAAACACTCAATAACATTATCATAATTTGGCAACTCGAATAAGACTTCATCAAAGCAAGGAACACAATTATTAGAACACAACACAGCGTGAGCATAGGTAAACTTTAGCAGAGTGTCATTAACGCATTCATTCAACAAAGCATAGATTCAGTCATTTGTCTATTTGCGTCAGTTCAGTGAACCCTTATCCTAACCACTGATTAGCATTAGCATGTTGGGCTTCATGCAAAACAATTTAGAACACCAATTTGGAAAACATCTAAGGTCCCTGTCAAAAGTAAGCAGTTGGTACCTAGAAAGGAAAAGCAAACAGTCAAATCACAATTTCATTGTCATAGTTACCCTCCAAGGTTTAGGTCAGCACTCAGGTTCAGTCTTCGTCTTCAGGACATCAGTCGGCTCGCCATCAATCAAAGCTCAGCTCCCAAGGAAAACGGGGGCACTTCCCTCATAAGGAGGTAAAGTGTAAAATGGGCAATCTAAGGAAAAGGATGGTTTAAGTAAAAGCAATAAGTCACCAAACAGAGTGACAAAGTTTCTGGATCGAATCGACAGCATCTCCCTAACAACTCTAAATGGCTCCCCATGTCATGGGTTTTTATCCCTTTTTCATTGTACATTCCCCTAAAACTTAATTGGTCAAATGTTATACCCCACTATCTTTAGCCAATTAGGAAACAGGTTATGTCATTAATCTTTCACCCCACATTAGTTCACAGATATTTTATTGGTCCATATGATTGATCTCTTCGGAGGTAGCACGTCCTGTATGATTTCCTCCTTCTGTAATTCTTTGCACATCTTTTGCTCTGTAGCTCCATTGTTTGTACCGGTTTGAACGACCTTGTACATTATACTAATCTACACTGTAGCATTTTAACTATAATATTTCTTCAAGCAATATGAATTTCATGAGAACGGATCTACTATGGTTACATTTGGCTTCTAGTTTGAAGAAAACAAGGGGTCATATCCTTTTGCGAGTCAGCACACTGCAAGTTAGGAAAAATACATTTAATACGAGAGCCAGGCAACTAAGCTTCGGCTCATGCTAACTTAAGGCCTACAAGGTTTAATAACAAAACTTTAATATCATAATCATTAATAATTAGAATAAAACTATTCAATCACAATAATTCATAGACATTAGTCATTTTATTAGTCCATGCATGCATTGGCGGCCACTCCCCATGGTCACATTTCAAATGCAAGTTTAAGTAAAAATACATTACTACAGTTTCTATTCACACATTAATTCATAATTATTTCATTTTAATATGGATTATATAAACTGCAGTCTCTCAGTCCCTCCTCTGATGACGATCGTCATCACACAAACCTTTCCCTTTTAACCGTTCACTTTAAATTTTTCACTTTGCGCATAATACGCATTTCAACATCTTGACCTTTGTGTGAACTCTCCCAAATTTCATTAAACATTTTCTCCCTTTCATTTTCTTCGTTTCTTTTGTCCAATTTCTTTTAATTCTGTCATTAATTTTGCATGCTCCCCATAAACCTAATAAACTGATCAGAACAATTAATAGACCCCCTATTATTTTTGCAAGAACCCCATTCCAAATATTGCTAAACCAGCTCCCTACTCTGGCAATTCATTTTCCAACTTTCTCCCACACTCCAGGTTCCTTCAGTTCCTTCAAATCTGCACTATCTCTAGTTAGGTTAGTAAGCATACCTTTAATCTTCTTACTATCATCTGGAATAAATGAGCAGCAATGACACTCGTTGAGCACCTTACAGACTCTGCCGCTCTTTGCTAAAAGAATGTCTAAAACAAGTCGATTTTGAAGAGTCATAGCTCTTTCTGCAGTTCAGTATCCATCAGGAGTATAGCCCCTGTAAAATTTGTCAGCATGTTATCCACAATAGTAGACAACTTTCGAATCTTTATGGAGTTTAAAATAACCCCTACTGAAGGAATTATGGCTCCAAATATGTCGTTTTTGTCTAGCAAGTTATAATTCAGACATTTTAGGTATTTGTTTTAAGTCATCAATCTGGTAAATCTTTGGAAAAACTATCCCCAAATAACATGTCCCATACCATCCCTTAGGGAGATGGTAGTAAGCATTAAGCCCACAAATATAATAGATCACAGGGATCGCTGGATCCTGTCCATTTAACATGAATGTCCATTTACTCTGAAACAAAAACACATGCCTGCATTCACTCGTTCCCACAAATAAAGTGTCATGATCAGATTTTGGCCTATATATACAAAGCCTTCCTACATATAATGCATTCATAGCTAATTTGCCCTGCGTCTTTATTGCAGTGTAAGCATAATCATATGCATGTGCGTTTTTCTAGTCCCTTTTCTAGTCTCTCTTTCAATGCTTTGCGTCTATCATCAGTGTGATCTAAAAAGCTTTTCTCTACAGGTGTTAATAAGCAGGTCAGATTCTTGCGGTGCGCATAAGCTGTCCCAAATATCAGTGTCGGTTCAAGAAACCACGAACTAATTTTATACTATGCTCCTTAGCTAATTTGTTCAGAAACTCAATCACAGGCACAAAAGAAAACACCACATCTAAATTAGAATAAAAGTACTGCACATGCTCCTGGTCATAGAATCTTGTTAGTAGCAGACTACAGCTTATCCCGTAGGTTAAAGGCAGACTATGATAGGTGACCCCCTCCTGTACTGATGAAGGAATCTTTGTACACACATAACAGTTTCTCGCATCCATTGTATCAACATACTCATTCAGCAAGCAATAGAAGACATTAGTAGAAAGTTCCTCCTTTGAATTAGTTCCCTCATGCAAGTGTCTTGTATCTTGCTCGAACTTTTCCCACGGTGTTAGTGTTGCAGACTCAGGTTTTGAAGCATTGTTAGTCGCTTTCTTATCCAACCACGGCATTCCCACAATCACACCTACAACTATTATCGCACACACAATACCTAAGATAACACTTAACCAACCACACACTTTACCCTTTTTACTACTACCTCTAGTGTAAGCCATGATCTGTAAAGAATCAGATAGCAGAATAACTCAAAACAAACAATCAACTTGAGGACGATTTAAAAGCTCTCTTTTTTCTTTCCTTCTTGATGTAAAGTCTCTCTTTCACTCGGCGTGTATTAACAGTGTTTCACTCACCCCAGGACCCTTTTGTCAAATCAGGTTTAGCAGCTTGTCATAATCGGTTTTTCAAAGTCAATTCAGGTTATCAGTGTCACATCCGGTAATTTATAAGTCTCTTTTCTCAGCTTTTCAGCTTTCAATTTCAATTTCAACACAGTTTCTTCCTCAAAGTGATTTCAGGTACCGTAGTATTGGCTTGGTACTTCTCGATCAAAACAGAACGCTAAGAATTATTGTTGCCATTCAGATGTTGTTGCATATGCCCATTCAGGACCTGCGTACCTTCTATTTGCGACTCTCTTTCTTTTCAGTCTGCGTTCACTTTGCAATTCTCCTTCACTTAGATCCTCTATTCTGGTTGTATCGAATTCTTCCACTATTGTTTCGCCTGGTACAACCTTTTCTCTTGCGGTTTGTTTCTTTGATAAGTTATCACCCTTATGCGTCTTCTTGCTTGGCCTTTCAGGACACTGAACAGCACCCACCTCTTGTGCTATGGTGTTTTCTCTTGATGGACCTGCAACTGGCTCGGGAGATGCCGGTGTGCTTTGACCTCCCTCTACTATTTCCCCTTCTTCCTCTGGGTCTGTAACAGGTTCAAGCTCTAACCCGTATCTGTCTACTTCTGGGAGAACCTCTCCTTGACTTAGTTCTCCTGCTGCCTCTACTGAGATAGGCTCATCGTCACCTCTCAGTGGGCTCTCCTGCAGTCTCAGTTCCCCTTTGACTGTTCTCCGGCCCTGAGACTTCCTTCTCTGGAAATGCTGAGTTGGAAACTTCAAGTTCCTCATCAGTCAGACATGTCTCCTTCTTTGTGTGACTGCCATGTATCCAGTTTGGAATGCCTGCACATTTCACAGCAGTGGTCGTTGTCAGTATTACTTGATATGGCCCCTTCCAGCGTGGCTCCAAACATGACTTCCTCACGTGCTTCTTGACAACCAGCCAGTCACCGGTTTCCAGGGTGTGACCTGGATCACTGATCGGTGGCAATGTGTTGGCCTCCACCTGGTGGGAAAAAGAGCGGACCACATCAGCCAAACCTTTGCAGTAGTCCAACACCATATCATCCGTGATATTCACAAGAGCATTTGTAGGTACTGTGGGCAACCTCATAGCTCTGCCCATAAATATCTTGTGGGGAGATAGTCCTGTCTTCTTATCAGGTGTATTTCTCATTGACATCAGCACTAAAGGCAATGCATCTGGCCACTTCATATAGGTAGCTGCACACATTTTTGCCATTCATCTGTTCTACTAGTCCTGATGCTTTGGGCGGTAGCTACAATGCAGCTTCAGTTCAATGTCCAATGCAGCACACTAGAGCTTAATCACCTCATTGTCAAAGTGTCTGCCCCTATCTGATTCTAAAGAGACCGGAAATCCGAACCTTGGTATTAGCTCTCTAAGTAACAGCTTTGCGACTGTGAGACTGTCATTCCTACGTGTAGGATATGCTTCAATCCAGTGACTGAAAACATACACAATCACCAACACGTACTTCAAGCCTCCACACATTGGCATTTGAATGAAATCCATTTGCATCTTGCTAAACGGATCTCCAGCTCTCCCTATGTGGCTCAAGGTCACCACAGTCCCTTTTCCTGCATTCATCTGTTGACAGATGATGCACCTGTGACAGGTAACCTCTGAGGCTTGTCTAAATTTTGGATTGAACCAGTCAATTTTGAACAATCTGATCATTGCATCTCTCCCAAGATGTGCCTGTCCATGATAAAGCCTGGCAAACTGTGACAAAAGGCTGTTTGGCAAAACCAACTTCCCCTCCTCTGAGACCCACAAGTCATCAGCTCTTTGTATGCATTGCATTCTCTGCCACGAACGTTTTTCTTCTCTGCTAGCACGGCCCTGCAGTGATTTAAGCTCATCTAATGTGTCAACCACTCTTAATGCAAAGTTCAAACATGTTTCATTTTCAGTTTGCGGTAACAATTCCCACTGATCCTTGAACGATATACAGTTCAATGCGCAAAACCTTGCAACTTGATCTGCATAGCCGTTTCCCATGGACACAAAGTCTTGTGACTTAACATGAGCATTGCATTTCACCAAGGCAATTTCAAGAGGTAACTGAATCGCATGCAACAAATCCTTAATCTGTTCGCCATTTTTAACTGGAGAAACAGAAGAGGTCATGAAACCCCTCTGTGACCACAACTGGCCAAAATCATGTACAATGCCAAATCCGTATCTGCTGTCCGTATAGTGACTTTTAGATTTTCAGCTGCGTGGCATGCTTTAGTAAGGGCAATTAATTCTGCCACTTGTGCGGAATACACTCTTTCGAGCCAGGAGGCCTCTATAATACCGGTAGATTGTACACACAGCATAACCGTCTCTCAGTATTCCGACTGAGTCTCTCAAACAGGATCCATCAACAAACATAATGCAGTAATTTTCTTTTAACTGCGTATCTTTAATGTCAGGTCTGGGTTTGGTACATAGTTCTGTTACCTCAAGACAGTCATGCTCCACTTCCTCTGCATTATTAATCTCAGTGTTTTCAACAGGAAGTAGAGTTGCCGGGTTCAATACAGTACATCTCTTTAAGGAGACATTAGGTGACCCCAAAATAATTGTCTCATATCGGGTATGTCGGGCATTTGTCATGTGCTGGGTTTTAGTTCGAGTCAACAGAATTTCAACTGAATGTGGAACCATTACTGTTAAGGGATGTACCATCACTATGCCTTCACACTGTGTGAGGCTCTGACCAACTGCGCGCAAACAACCCGGTAAGGCTGCTGCGACTGGATCCAAGGCAGCTGAAAAATATGCTACAGGGCGGTTTGCACCTCCATGGACCTGTGTTAAGACAGACAAAGAACAAGCATCACGTTCATGACAGAACAGCAGAAAAGGTTTTGTGTAATCAGGCATACCTAAGGCTTATGCCCTACACATGCACTCTCTCAATTCCATGAATGACTCAAGCTCTTCCTCGGACAGAATTATGGTATACGGGTCATCCTTAGTTTCCTTGCCTGTCAACTTTATCAATGGTTTAGAGATAATCGAAAAGTTGGGTATCCTCTGGCGACAGTAGCCCATCATTCCCAAAAACTTCCTGACATCCCTCTTGGTTGTGGGGGGGGTTCATCTGCAGTATGGCTGTCAACCTTTTTGATATTCTTCTGGACCCTTTCTCAATCAAGTGCCCTAAGTATTTCACCTCCTTCTGACAGTACTGCAGCTTCTATGGAGCCACTTTATGTCCGTTCTTTCCCAAGTGATTCAATAAGGCAATTGTGTCATACCTACAGTCATCTTTTGTTCAGGACGCAATCAGCAAATCATGAATGTACTGCGCTAGAGTCGAACTGAAAGGCAGTTCTTATGACTCCAAGTCCTTCTTCAATATCTGATTGAAGATGGAAGGTGATTCAGAAAACCCTAGAGGAATTCTGCACCAACTGTACACCTTGTCCAGGAATTTGAAACTGAATAGAAATTGGCTGTCCTCATGAAGAGGCACAGAAAAGAATGCTTGAGACAAGTCCACAACCGTGAACCATTTTGCATCACACGGAACTTGAAACATGATCACTGCTGGGTTTGGCACTATAGGGCAACCTTGTAGAAATGTTGTGTCACGAATAAATAAATATATATCACGTGAAAAACTGTACCTAAATTACAGACACTATAGGCCTCATCACGAACCTGGCAGTGTCAGGAGTGCCAGGTTCACGGATGACAGCTGTACCGTCACCAATGCGGCGGTCCGAGCGCCATATTATGACTGCGGCAGTTGTGCTGCGATCGGACTACCAGCACCGCAAGAATGAGTCGTCCTGGCCGTCTGGTGGTCCTAATGCGCCAGGGCACCACTGCCCTGGGGATTATGACTTCATTCTCCGCCAGAGATTTCATGGCGGTAACATCACCATGAAAAGGCAGGCAGTGAACGGGTGCTGGTGCACCCTGCATCCTACAGCACTGCTGCCGGCTCCAATATTAGCGGGAGACAATGCTGTAGGGTGTTTCCCCCTAGGTCGGTGGGAAGAAACTCATAATGGGCCTGGCGGGTAGGCAGCCACAATGGCAACAACTTCCCCATCGGAGGTTTGGCGGATGGGTAAAACCCTCTCCTGAACTCATAATCAGGCCCTAAGTGATCAAGTATTGGGAAAGCCAACAGGTCTGGTTTTGACAATCTGATGTAAAAGTTAATTATAAAACACAATCTATTGCAAGCAAATGAGACTGCATATAGCATTTGTCAAAAATTAAAAGGAAAAAAAGAAAACAGGACACAGCCTAATACCTAATAAAAATGTAACTGAAAAATACCCATCAAATATGATTTTAATAGAATAATACTGCTTTTTCCTAGCAGGCACATTAACACAGTATGAGTACAGAAACAATTCTTTTTTTTTTTTTAATCTTTATTTTGAGTTAAAACATCACAGCAAGCATGAATATTAAAACAATATGTGCATGAGCACGACAAGTCAATCAGATACAGTAGACCAAGCCAAATGTACTACAGTGAGAAGCCGGGGTGTACTACAAAATTTAGTGTCTAACGTAGGGCTTTAAGGGCCACTAGTGGGTGGAGAACGGCTGCAGTCTGACATAGTGTCTCTTATTCACTGAAGGAGGGTTGTGTGTCTGAGCTTGGAGTAACGTCTTTAGAGGTCATTATATATGCTTTTGGTTTAAAGTCAGAGGTTGCAGAGAGGCATACAGTTCACTGGTGGTGTCGCAATAGGTGCGATTCCACATCCAGATTGCCTCCCTGGGGCGGACACCACTGCCCTAGTGCTGGGCAATACAGCGATTAGTCAGCAACAGTTTTATAGCAGTGAAGCGCTGAGTAGCTGTTGGCAATGGCTTTACATACCCCCAACAGAGCCTCAAAGGGATCGGGGTGATTGCATGGTCGATCATGCAGGACAATACAGAATAAATGGTATCCCAATTTGCAGAGATAACAGGGCAGGACAAGTGTAAAAAATCGGCATGCTCGGCCCTGCACTTTGGACATTGGTAGGACTGTGTAGTATCTAGTCTTAGAAAGTGTGTGGGGTGGTGTACGCTCAGTGTAAGAATTTAAGTGTAACAATTTATGACTATAGTTGCCGGACTGTAGTCGCGTCAAACTACTTCTGTGCTACTCCTATTGAGGTGTATACCGAGGTATTTAGTGGAATCATCTCTTCAGATTAAAGGATAGGAGCATTGGCAGTGTCGTTGGTAGGAGTGAATATTTATGACTTGTTCCAGTTCATTTTTAGTAATTTTCAGATTTGTAACTGGGTCACGAAAAAAATAGCAGAGCGTCATGTATATAGAGGGAAGCAAGCAGTGGGCCATGACAAAATTGAAGTTCCCAATGGAAATGGCGCACTAGAGGAGCCATGCAAAGGATGAAAAAAAAAAGGGGGGGGGTGGGGGTGTGAGTGTGCATCCTTGGCAAGTGCCGCTGGTTATTGGAAATGTGTCCAAAAGCGCCCCATTAACCCGATCCGGGACGAGGAGGACTTGTATACTAGTGCTGTGAGATCTCGGAAACCCTGTGGTATACCTAATTTGTACAACACGGCATGAAAAAAAGGCCAGTCAAGGGAGTCAAAAGCCTTTTTGGAATTTAGCAGGATGGCAGCTGGAGATATCTGATTAAGGAAGGCAAACATCGTGTGCAAGTTAGTTGAAATAGATAAGCGGGGAACGAAACCTGATTACATGGGGGCTATTACGCTTTCCATTAATAAGGACAGATGTGTGGTGAGGACTTTGGCAAGGATCTTATTGTCATGACTGAGTAGTGACAACAGGTGCTATGAAATGCAATGTTGGGGGGGCTTCCCAGGAGGAGGATACCTTGTCAGAGTGGGACTCTGCATAGACCTCAAGTAGGTGAGGAATTTAAAAAAATCTTTATACGCCTTGTGGGAAGCACCCGTAAAGCCCTCAGACCCTGGAAGCCTTAGCACTGCAGAGCGAATCTATAGCCTGGGACACCTCCTCGGCGTTGATGGGGTAAGCCAGAAATTGCTGCTGGCCAGTGTTGAGCCACTCCATTGCAACCTCAGCCAAATAATCCAAATGTTCAGTCTCTGTAGTGGAAGTGCGCGTCATATATAAGGATCGATAATACACTGTGAACGTAGATAGCTAAACAGGAGTGTCTGCGGCCATCTCCCCATTGTGCATCTGGAGAGTGGTTACATAAGAGGATTGATTAGATGGGCGTAGCAGGCGTGCAAGTGTACAGCTCGGACGCTCTCCCTCCCCGTAACACTGTGTTGTGGCATACTTCCTGAGGTACAGCACCTCCCAATCGGCAGCCTCCATAAAGTCCTGCAACAAGGAGACTTTTCACGGCAGAAAGAGAAGTTTTGGAACTGATATAGCTTATTGATCCAATGCTTGTAACTTACTCTCAATTCGAGCAAGGTCTCCCCTGATAGATGGAGCACCTCGGAGTGTCTGGCGATGCACACCCCTCTGATGAAGGCCTTCAAAGCATCTCAGAGTGTGATGTGCTTTTGACCAGTACCCACACTGAGGGCAAAATACTTGGATATAGCATCACAGATTTTGCAGAAAACTGCATTGTGTAGTGCATTTGCGGAAAAATGCCACGAGGGAAGCGGAGGGGACTGGGGAAGAATACATAGAGTGGCTATCACAGGGGAGTGATCAGACTGTGGGGGGAGTCTGTGTTGGGTGTGTAAACGTTAAAAAGGAGGAGAGGAACGCCAGCCAGAAGACTCAAACAATTAAATAGCGACCCTTTGCGTAAGCTGATTTGTGGCACATGAAAAGTAGACTTTTATGTATAAGTATGCACACTCCCCTAGAATAGGAGCTTTAATGAGAAAAATAAGGGTTCCCCCCCCACCCACTGTGAAGCAAAAGTGCAGGGCATGTAGGGCAACAAGGAAGTTTCATGTAAAAAAAAAAGCAAGCTTAAAGGCATGCTTGTGCGAATAGTTAAGGTCCTGTTTACCCTTCCTAGGATTGTTCAGCCCCCTCATGATCCACCTAGCACAAGATATGTCATGAGCAGAGTTGCCCATGGCATGGCATGGCATGGTGTGTCATAGGTATGGTGATGTAGCAGTAGAAACTGAGCGATTAACTGTTATGCAGTGTTGTGTGATTGAAATAACAGGAAGGAGATAAAACCGTATCCAGAACAATATAAACAACACCCATCACCCCTCCCACACCATAGAGGAACATTTCCAGTGAAGTCCCCAAATCCCACAAGAACAGAAAGAAAAAAAAAAAACATAACATAATATACACCTTGGAGAGGTAGCAACGCTCCGTAAAGGGAACACTCAGTTGCCTTGTGTGAGGATAGTTAATGAACATTATTCAGTAATTATCCGCCTGTAATAGTAAGAAATCACCAAAACGTATTTCAGGGGGATCAGCAGATATCAATCAGTATGGACCATTTAGCACCCCGGGGAATAGCTGAGACAATAGTTAAAGACCACCTACATACATGGCTCGATGTCTCTCACTGGCAAGGCGCCATGCGACACAGTCGGTGGGCAGATCGCAAAATCTCTTGGAAAGCAGCATCCTGACGCAGACTGATCCAATTTATGTTGTTTGCAACAAAAAGTGTGGTATCATCTAGCGTACTGAAGATATGATACTGTTCAGTTAATTACTCAAACGTGTAGGGTACAGTATGTTATAGCGCAGGTCAGCCCATTGAAACAAGTTTTTAAACATCGGCACATTTGCGTCGAGCTTTCTGGACAACAGGAATGGAATCAAGGTATAGAAATAAAGTAATTCACTGAAACTGCAACAGGGCTTCAATGTGATTATACTTGTGAGTTCTCACCAGCACACCTCTCGCTGCGGGGGCCCCAGGGGTCCAGTCTCAGGCCGCTGCCCGCAGTCCGGTCAGGCTAAGAAGGTCACCCACTGTGAGGGCGCAACACAAAGCGCCAGGGAGGTTCAGCAGGCTCAAAGCCACGACCCGCTGCAAACCCACAGAGGCCCACACAGTCAGCGTGATGCCTGGACAACACAGGCCCAATGCCCCACATCAGTCCCCGCTCCAGGCGTACGGGCAGACAGGGAGGCCAAAAACCCAAGGCGACGCCCTTACCACATGGCAGCGCAGGAGACACTGAGAAAAGCCGCAGACTGTGCCGCAGCCCCGTCCTCAGGCTTGCCCGCAGCCCCTGTCGCCGCGGGTCTCTGAGGACTACATCAGGCCATGGCGGCAGGTTGGAAAAGCCGACACGCCTTAGTGCTGCTCAGGCAGGCACCCAGTTGCCAGCAAGAGGGTCAGTGGTGCTCAGGATGCAGGTTGGAGCAGAGGATGGAGGCGGAATTCATTTAAATGTAGGAAGTGTCTCAGGAGCTTCACAACAATACAGCCATCTTGGTCGATGGTCAGGCCATGCCTGCTACAGAAACCATTCTTGAGCTTAATGCACATAACATGAATATATGATTCTTATACAAGTCTCAGGTCCACAACCTGTGATACTGGAGAAATCACTTAACCTCCCAATATCTAACAAAATGAGTGTGTCCATGTGTAATGTGCTTTCAGGAAGAGTTTGCACTATGTAAAACCGAAAAAAGTGCACAAAGAAATTAACGTATTGGATTTGAATTACTGCAACCTGGAGACCTAATTTAAATGTACAACAAGGATAGAACTACCCCCGCTACTCTCCCTCACCCCACAAACCAGTAACAAACAATGACAAAGCGACAGGTCTTGCTTTTGGGAACTAGTGGTGGCAAAAATATTTTTTAACCAAGGCGCACAGCATCCCACATGCTCTTATCTGAGGAAGAGAGGAATTTGTTTCACAATTTATTTGGACAATATTCTTTAGATGTCTCAGTGCAAGGAGCTGCTGGAAAAAAACAGCTGATGATAAGGAATCACATCTGGTGGTGGCTTGTCTGAAAAACAGCGGAATTTATTTGGTAACTTATTTGGCCAATATTATTTGATGTCTCAGAGCAAGGGATTGCTGGAAAACAGCTGATAAGGAATATTTTAGAGAGTTTTGGGTTTCTAATAAACAGAATTATATAGTATTAGAATCAAAGGTGATGGAATTTCTTGATTTTCACATAGACATGGCTCAGGCAAAGTTGTTACCAGTGAAGAAGGTAACTTTAATTAAAAGGGAGATAATAAATATTTGGGGAAAGAGGTTTGACATTAAGAGATTATGAAGAATGACTGGCCTTTTGTCATCTTATTTTCAGGCCATTTTTCCAGGTCCGTTGCATTATCAGATGCTGCAGGGACTAAAGGATATGCTTCGAAAAAAGGATTATCTTGGTGAGACAGGATAAGTTTGACGGAGTTGGAATGCTACCTACAAAATTTGGTGTTAATGGCAAAGCATTGTTTTTGTTGTGCACCAGATTTTGTCATAGAGACAGACGGAAGATTGCAAGACTGAGGACCATGTCTAGGCAGTAGGAAATCTGGTGGATGCTGGTCAGGTTTGGAAAAGAGCATTCATATAAATTGTTCGGCGTTGAAAGCAGGGCTTTATGTATTAAGAAACTTCAGCAGCGGTTTGAAAGGAGGAATAATGCTTTTGCAGATTGACAATATTTTGGTGGTTTCTTACATAAAGTTTTTAGGAGGAATAAGGTCCAAACACTTGGCATATTTAGAAAAGGAGTAAACTTGTTTTTTTTTTTTTTTTTAAGAACAAAAGGTATGGTTGACACCAGAGTATTTACCAGGGAAAGAAATATGTAGCAGTTTGGAATTCAAAGATTTTAAGAGATTACAGCAACTTCAAGCTGGATCAGAAGTATTTCAGGAAAATATAGTATGGGGTCCTTTGAAACTGTTTTCTTTTTTTGCAAGCAGATTGACAGCACAGACTAAGGATTATTGGAATGTGTTTCTAGATGCGGGAGCATTAGCATTGCATGCTTTTCAACAGAAGTGGCTGGAAAATAACCTAATGCTTTTCCGCCATTTGAATTGTTACAGAAAGATCTGTTAAAAGTGAGGCAGAAAAGAAATGTCATTCAGGTCTTGTGACTCCTTTCAGGACTTGACATGTTTTCAGTGGTGTTGGAGTCCTTTAGTTTTAGTGGTAAAGGGAGGACGTTTCAGAGAGAAGGGCAGATACATCCTTTAGGGATGAGTGGAGTGCTCAACCTTCTTTGGAGGGTACAAGGAGAATATGAAGGCTTTTCGAGAGAAGCTGCAGCTCTTCAAGGAATCATGGGCACCTGGAAAAAGCACAGGTAAAGAAAAATATGAAAAGTATGGGTTAGTTGGTGCATGGTACGGAATTTAGCTCCCATGGAGGTGAAAGTGGTGTAAGTGAAAATCTTTCAGTTTCAGAAAGGATTGAAATACAGGGCAATTAATTGTTAGATATCAGTTGATGCAGAAGGACATGCTTTGAAGGATGGAAGATCTATAGGTAGGGAAGTGTTGGTTTGGGGATAATGAAGAGTATAATAATATGAATTTTGGGTGGCAGCACCACAGAGCAATGGGGACCGATTCTGATCCCACACCGTGTGACAGCTGTCGGCCTAACTCTTCTGGCTAGTTAGCAGCACCTCACCAGCACCAGAGGTAAAAGTGATTTGTGGTAGTCTATCTTATGTCACTCCAAGACTCTGCAGGGGAGTTGTGGTAAAACAGACTGTACCCCTTTCTCTCAGTTATACAAGTCTCATACATGCAAAGACAAACAGAAGCAGCATTTGGTTCAAAAGGTTTTATAGAAGCAACTGCGTTCTATGCAAAAAGGCATGAATTGCTATTATGAGGATAATGAAACACAACAATATTACAGCACTAGGAAAGTGAAACAAAGGAAGAGTCCTACCATATTGTCACAATAGTGTGTCTAATATCCCTACCTGCACTACTAAGTTTCTACATGAGAGCTAATCCATCCACCTAGCCCCTGGAAGGAAGCCCAATCCCCATACCTGTGTTCAGAGGAAGAGAATTCTGTTAGCCTGCTGGGAGTTTTCCCACGTAGACGAAGAGGAAGCGTGGCGTTTCAGCAGAAACTGCAACAATGTGCAACATGAGATATCAGGCTGTCTGGAATGTCCCCTCTAAGGTGGTGGGGGCAGCATGCTGTTTTAAAAAAAATCTGAGAGCTGCCCTGATGTGACAACACATTTTTCTGTGTAGGGTAGACACTGCTCTCTGGACTGGCAATACCCAGTAAGCTAACCTCTGCAGCCTTGGAGTGAGCACAGAATGAAAATGTTGTGCAAAAAAATGAATAAATACTGCATGGAAGGGCAACTGATAAAAATAATAAAACATTGCCACTAAAATGAAGCCTTGCTAAAATAATAAGAGGAATAAAATGAAAAGTGACTAGGTGAGAGGGCACATGCCTGAGACCCAAGCTAAAATATATGTGCCTACATGAACGTTACAATAACCTCACGACAAAATGGCGATTCTCCAAGCAATATGTAGAGAGAATAGAGATTTCATTAAAGATAGGGCGGCTAGAATTAGCCCTCTCTCCTCCCCCTGTGGGTGTGTATTAAAGACATTTTAGAAAATTAATTTTGATACCATTAAAAAAGAAAAAGGAAAAATTGTGTTTATTTTGATTACAGAAGAACAGTAATATAGAAGCTACAAAGGAAGCAGCATCCAGGAGAAGATTTTGACGTAGAGGAAGAATGGATTGTTGAGGAGCAGATTTAACACAGGGAAAAGATTCTAGGCTATAGACTGATAGTGTGTTTAATTCTAATTTCTGGAATGATTATGTTAATGTGTATTCCTTAAAGGAGCTGCTGTAGGAGTGGCATTAAACAGAATAATGCATAACACTAGCCGCTGTATCTTTAATGTAATCTAAATTCTCTCTATATATTGTCTGGCGTATCACCATTCTTGCACTTTCTTATTCTATTGGTGTCCAGGTGAGCCACTGGAAAGTGTAAGCATTATCTTTGAGATAGGGTTTGCAGATGATATCACTGGCGTTGAATTGATAATGGGCACGCAAGTGGAGCTAAAGTTCTTTCAGTGTAAGGGGTGAAATAGTAATCTTTCTTCAGGCCCTTAATGAATCATGCTGGAGCAGGTAGCCTGCTCTTAAGAGGAGCCAGTTTGAAGTCTGGGAAAACATGGAGCAAAACGTTGCCACTATTCAGATGCAAAAGAACAAGGGCTTTAATGGCAGTTCTTAAGTTGCTTTCACGAAGGAACAGTTTTACTTTTAGTATGTTGAGCCGGTTGTGTGTCAGAACAACGCAGGTCTTTAGCACGCCTGCCTTAAGAAGGCGGCCCAAACCACGAATGCGTTGCTGCAACGCATTCTTTTACCACGCAAGTCATTACAACGACTTGCGTTGAGGAAAGCGCTGGACTTTGGAATAGTATAGTTTACTATTCCAACTCGAGTCAGCACCACAGTAGGGAAAGTGTTGGACTTAAAGTCCAACATCAGTCCAACAACACTTTCCCTAAGGCAAGTCGTTGTAATGACTTGAGGGGTAAAGGAATGCGTTGTAAAGATGCATTCGTGGTTCAGGCTGAGTTGTAAAGGCACAACGTGACTCGAGCCTCGTTGTTAAGGCTGTTTCCCTATTGAGCCGTCACCAAGGTGCCATGTTTTCAGTGGCAGGATGCTCCTCAAGCACAAAATGTGTCATGGGTGAAATAATGTAGCTTGGTGTTGACAGAAAGCTGGGTATTAAATCAGTTCAGTTTCATGTCAATCAGCCAGGTTTGGACTAGTTATTGCTTCCTCTGGGTGAGTAGCTCTAGTTCAGTTTTGGTGGAGTTGGGTTTTAGAGTTGATGCTAAACATTCTGATTTGGGGAGGTGGAGAACATGTGAAGCTCTGGATGAACAGAGCAGAGGAAACTTTCCTGTCGAGTTGTGTTTTTTACATATTAATGGACATTAATGCTGTTGACTGGAAACAGAATTCCGATCCGAGGAGGCATGCCTCTGCAAACAATAGCAGATGGGATCCCCAGGTTAAAAGAAGTTCCAGCATATTGCTTCACAATGTTGGCGCTATAAACATTTCTATCCTAGCTATGTCTTCTAAAGAAAAAGTCACGATTCTGCAGTTTTGTGAAAATATGGATTAATTCCAATTTGACAGTATCAGAGAAAAATGAGAATGGCTTCTTCCAATGGTTCACATGTTCACCCCAGGAAACCTTCACAAGCTTTTAGACACCAAGCTCAGCCAAGATGACCATCTCATTAGCCCGCTTTCGACCAGTTATATTTTTGCCTTAGAACCTGTTCTTCTCCCACTCCTTGCAGATATAGGTTGGCTCTAAGAGAGATTTTGGCTTAATCTGGCAGACCTTCCTTAATTCAGATATGTTAAGATACCTTGAATCAACCGTGATATGACCACTAGTAGACATCAAGTGGAGATCAAGTAAAAACCTCATTTTCTCCCTCTCACCATCTGAATCTGACAAATTGTAATGTAAGCCCTCTTGTCACTGAGTAAAACAATCACGTAGATTCTAGAAATCTATTTGGATGTTAAGGAAATCCAGGCTACGAAGATTCTGTTTTTTTAATTTTAGTTGGAGATTTTATAATCATCAAGCCTTAGAGAAAGATACAATTTAGTGGCAACTACTTTTTACTGCTCAATTTTAAGGCTTTGTAGAAACAGATATATATTTCTTTATATGTTAACTTCATTACTCCTCTGCTATACATTGCTGGCTTAAGTTGATCTTTCCCGACAGAAGGGTATACAGACTACAAAAAGCTATAGCATTTTGTGAACAGAACTGCTGTACATAAACTGCATGCAGTATCTTGGTACGTGTTCTCTAGGAGACAACGAGATACTTATGAAAGTGATTGTGTAACTATATTTCTCACTTTGTACTTTTAAATATTGTTCTATGAAAAGGTAACTTATTAGTCCCTGGGGTATAAGATACTTTATCACATTGTGGAGAAGTTATAACAGGAAAATGTAAACAATGGTTCAGATGTTGCCATTTACCTTGCACAGCAAATTCCTGTATTTTGTTGAATACGTATTTTTAACTACAATTTTGATTATGTATTGTCATTTGTACTATTTTATGAAATGTACATTTCGTGACTTCAGTTATTCTTAACAAACCTTTACGAACACAGATTTTGATGACATCTGGCCTCTGATGAGTTTTCGGCATGCTGACTGCAGGGACTTCAGTAGCCCAAAGTCATTAATGATTTTGCTTTTGTTCCACTGTACTTCCTGTCTTTCATATGAAATACTTGTTGGTGAATCTTTGGCATTTCTAAGTGTTGAGGAATTTAGCTTATACTTGGATGTTTTAATTGGAGTGTGGGTAATCATATGGTTATCCAGAAATAAAGCTGATGATACAGCTGTACAGTACATTTATTGGAGGCAGCAGCGTTTCAGAAGAACTTCACTCCCCTGGACAGAAAGCAGCACAATTAAGATTTTTGCACACAGTGCATTGTGAGAAGTCTTCCTTCATGTTTCTTCTGCAGGGTCATCTTTTCTAGGGACTCTAAGAGTGTGTTTCATGACCTGCGCAGAGGGTCAACACAGGAGGGCAGCTGCCTGGGCATGAAAGCATCGATGAGAAGTAGGTTATCAGATAGGGAATTCTTCGTGTCTATGACAAACATCATGTTTTAGGAGGAATGAGTTAGGCTACACTTAAATTTACTCCTATCCAAGATTGTTGTCTTTCCAGTGTATGTTGACTGAATGGTCTGTGTTAGACTTTTCATCCTTGGTGTGGTCTCCAATAACTTTTTGCCTCTGTTTCCCAGGTTGTTGATGTGTGCAGGACTCTGATTCTGCTGTTTTTGTTACTCTGGGCACTTTACCACTGCTAACCAGTGCTAAAGTGCAAGTGCTCCTTTACAAAATGTGTATGTAACTGGCTTGTCCATGATTGGCATATTTGATTTATTAGTAGGTCCCTAGTACAGTGTACTAGAGGTGCCCAGGGCCTGTAAATCAAATGCTACTAGTGGGCCTTCAGCGCTGGTTGTGCCACCCTCCTAAGTAGCTCTGTAATCATGCCTCAGACCTGCCACTGCAGTGTCTGTGTGTGCAGTTTTAACTGTAAATTCGACTTGGGAGGTGTACCCACTTGCCAGGCCTAAACCTTCCCTTTTCTTACATGTCAGACACCCCTAAGGTAGGCCCTACGTAGCCCCAAGGGCAGGGTGCAATGTATGGTTAAGGTAGGACATATAGTAATGTGTTTTTTATGTCCTGACAGTGACATATTGCTAAATTTGTTTTTCACTGTTGCAAAGCCTGTCCCTCTCATAGGTTAACATGGGGCTACCTTTAAATATGATTGAAGTGTAGATTCCCTTTGGGAGCGGATGGACATGTGGAGTTTGGGGTCTCTCAGTTCACAATTTAAAAATACATCTTTTAGTAAAGTTGATTTTAAGATAGTGTGTGTGAAAATGCCACTTTTAGAAAGTGGGTATTTCCTTGCTTATATCATTTCTGTGTCTCTACCTGTTTGTGGATTCCCTGTCTGGGTCGGTTTGACAGCCGGGCTGGTTGCACCTCACACTAGACAAAGACACAAAGGGAGCTGAGGTGTAGTCTGCTTTTCCTGATGAGACATCTGTGCTAAGAGGGAGGGGAGGAGTGGTCACCCACACCTGAAAGGGCTGTGCCTGCCCTCACACAATGCAAGCTCCAACCCCCTGGTGAGTGTCTGGGGCCTAGCCTGAGCAAGGCAGGACTTCACATTCAAGAGAGACTTTGCTTTAAAGTAGGCCTACTTCAAAGGAGAAATTGTGTATAAGAAGGCCACCCAAAACCAGATACTTTAGAACACTTCTGGAAACCAAGAGGAACCTCTGCCTGGAGAAGAGCAGAAGAGCTGCCATGCCTGTGACTGTGCTTTGTGGAGCTATCCTGCAGTTGCTGCTTCTACTAGAGTAAGATGTCAAAGACTGGACTTTGTGTCCCTTCCATCTTGTAAAGATCTCCAAGGGCTTGATTTAGCGCTTGCCTCCTGTTTGAAGTCTCAGTGACAGCAAAGACTTCTCTCTGCCAGCACCTGGAGTTTCTGGAAAGACTCCTACTCTGCCAAGTGGTGCCCATCCAGTTCCTGGGACCCTGAAAGGAGAAGCTGGCAGATTGAGAGGAAGAAATCCACGCAAAGAACGCCGTGCGGGGAAAAGATCGAGGAAACTCGGATCTGCGGCTGGAAAATCGACGCGCAGCATTGCTGACGGAGGCTGGTGAGATCGCAACCCGCGCTGCGTGGTTTTCGGATCATCGTGCAGCTGGAATTCCAACGCAAACTCCACTGGGCGTGTAAAAACAACGCAAGGCCTGCCCCGACCCAAGAGTGCTGACCGGGTCGACGCATCGCTCCCCTGCGGAGAGAAGAAACGACGCGCTCTGACCCGACGAAAGGAGAAACAACGCAAGGTCTCGCTCGTGAGTGAAATCGGCGCATCGCAAGCCCTTTTTGACGCACACTCGCCCGTGCCGGGTTATTTTTGACGCACCCAAGATACATTTTCATGCTAACAGTGTTAGTGTGTGTTTAAAACTACATGAAGACTCTTTTTGCTTTTTAATTGATAACTTGACTTGCGTAGTGTGGATCTGTGTTGTTTTGTTTAGATAAATATTCTCTATTTTTCTAAACCTGTGTTGTGTCATTTTGTAGTGATTACATTAAGTTAATGTGTGTGTTGGTACAGATACTTTACACCTAGCACTCTGAAGTTAAGCCTACTGCTTGTGCCAAGCTACCAAGGGGATAAGCAGGGGTTAGCTGATGGTGATTCTCCTTTACCCTGACTAGAATGAGGGTCCTTGCTTGGACAGGGGGTAACCTGACTGCCAACCAAAGACCCCATTTCTAACAGTCTGCATAGCGATGAGCACTCCTTAATTTTGTGAATGCATGCAATCTTTGGTAAGATCTTGATATGACTCTTGACAGAGATGTAATAAGGATGTGGAATAAGCCATGTTTCTATATCAAGGAAGGCGCTGAAGTTCTAATAGTTTATGAGGGCCCCAATGACTAGAGTGGGCAATACTGCACTACATGTGTTAAGCATGAGTTTGGGAGTGTGAGGGTGTGTGACGTTTTGAGGGATGGGTTTGAAACTGGGTTTGCGTGTTGTGAAGATGCAGTGAGTGTTTGTGACGATGGGCTGCTTGAGGTTCTGATATAGTCTTACCATGTAGGTGCTTTGTGAGGTTGCAGCTGTGCAGGGGTCTAGCCAGAAGCCTTACAGGCTCAAGCAGCAGATTATTTGCCTGAATCTGTCCTCATCTGGGAGAGAGAGTCATTGGGAAGGCGTGGATGGCGCAAAGTAGGGAAGGAGCCAAGATATTCCAAATGGGAGGAAACCAACTCACTTCCTGTCGAAAGAGATGCTGGGTAATGTAGTGATATTAATTTCTCTCGACTGAAATGAGACTCACTTTGCTAGCTTCTTCTTTTTCACAATAGTTTTGGCAAGAACGCAGTGATGTCACTTCCTGCTGAGATGGTGCTGGGAAATGCAGTGATGTCACTTCCTGTTTAGATGGTTGACGGCAAATTGTTTCACTTTTCTGGCTCTTTATTGATGGTTTTTGGTGGGAGGCCAGTGATATCACTGTAGTCGAGATGGTAATGGCAAATGTGGTAATTTCACAACTCGCTGTTGAGATGGATGTTAGGAATGCTTCCTGCTGAGATGGATGCTCACAAACTAGAGCAAGCTGTGGTTTGGTCTGGAAACGTACACCTTTCTTCAGTATACATTCAACTTTTTAAGAACTGACAAACGCGTTTCCGTGAGTATCCTAGTAAGCTCCAAGAGTGAATTTACTTAACACTTCTATCAGTGTTTTAAAACCTCAGTTATAGTCAGCTTTACTGACATGCAATCCTAACTTGCTGCTTTGCTATAATTTGATATTAATATTAGTAGCCAAACCATCTTTAGATGCAGGGTAATAATTTTTGAATATGTTCATACAGTGAAAATGTAATTTATTTTGTTTTTCTGTCCAAAATTCACCTGTATGATTTAAAAACTCTTGAAAAAGCGTAATGCACTAAATATTACAGAATAATGCCCAAAACAAAATTGGGACTTTTAGATGCATCCCAAATATTTTCATTGCATTGTGCCATTTTAAAAACTGCATGTAGTAAACTCTGTGATATTAATATAAAAGAATATATCTGTAAATAATAATCATACGAACTCACTTTACCTTTCTGAAACCAATATTATTCTAACGATAACGTCTGTATAATAATTGCAATAATAATAATAGCAATAACAGCAATAATAGAAACAATACAAATGAAAATAATACAGGTAATATGAACAAATCTTAGGCTTTTCTTGAGGTACAACGTATCGTTACAATTCCGCCAAGAGGGTTATGTACCTTGTTTGGCACACTGGCAGAAGAGAGGTCACACAGTACCACCAGGATGTCTACTTTCTAACCCAAAGCTTGAGGCTAGTTTGTCAGTATCGGCGAGACGATTATTAATGTTTGTGTCCTCTGGGAAAGCAGTTGTAAATTAGTGCAACTCAACATACACACGACTGTTTGTTTCAAACAAGTTAGTTTTTATTAGACCCTACTATAATTATCCTTACTACCTCATTTATCCACGCGTTATGCCACTCACTTTAAGCTTTTATATTTTTCATTCCAAGACACTGCAAACTTAAGCTTATTTCCCTTGCGCACACCGGTTTTAAATGCAATCTTGAACTAAGGATTCCCGTGCAATATTGCTTTATACCCTAAACCAACATCACCACAATGTTTTGGTAATTGGAGCCTGGCGTATGTTCAGCTTCCCTATTTTATCATTTCTACTCACGCACAACAGTGGCAAAAATGCAAACACACTGGCGGCTAGCAGCAGACCATACTATTTGGAATGCAAGCTAAACCCCAACCGAGCCTTTACATATTCTAGCACACCTTTCCTAAACTGCAATCATTAATCCAATATAATCATAACAGCGCAGATCAGTGACGATGTACTCGTAATCTTACAATTCAGAACTTGAAAGGGGGGCCTATCAACATTTTAAATATCACTGCTCATTTTTGCCGTTTTACATATGTCAAACATTTTTCTGTGCTGCCTCTATTGTTCCCTAGCTAATTCAAATAATTAAACTTGCATTTTCTATTATTCCGTATTCTTATGGTTGTCATTTTTTCTTAGGTCACTGGAGCGTTTTTCACGTTAGTGTCAACATATACAAGTTGATCTACAAAGCAATATTTCTTTGACATGATTGAGTAATACAAGTTTATGTAGAATAAAGTCAAGTAATTTGTCAGGGACACGTCAGAACGCCTTTCAGAGGGCCACAGGCAAGCAGGGGTTACTGGGTCCAACCGTGGGGGTTGAGTGACATTTTGCTCCAGTTGTCCCTAGGTCTGAGAAACTGGGCCAAGTACTATCACTTCAGCATTTGACTCAATGATGGGGCAGGTCGAGCTGTCTAAGGCTAGTCTACTGAGGGAGGTAGGCACAAGGTATGTGTAAGCTCATAACGGAACATGCCCAAAGTGGCCCCTATAAATTGACTGTTAACTCAAATACTTAATTTGCTTAATAAAGTAGTATTTAGTATACAAGAAAACACCACATGAAATAAACCAAACAGTAGACGATCAGGCTAGCAATCAGGCAGTGAACAGGGCTGTGTTAAAAGTGGGTACTCCCCCTCTAACCTTGTCCAACTCCCTTTTCCTCTACTTTAAGCACTGTATTCTTAACAAATTTCGAGAGGCAGCCCCAGGTGCAACCTGCACTAGCGATGCATATCAAAGTCTGACTTTGGCCTTGAAAGATTCGCTCCGCAGGCAGTGCACTGTCAAGCCCATCCAAGTCTCAAAATGGTCAATGTCCTTGCTTCAGTCTTACTAACCACATCCTGAAGAATCTCCCCTGCGCCCAAACAACGAGCATCTCGCACCACACCTCTGTCAGTTGGAAGGGTAGGTTTGCTGAGGCAGTTGCTAGTCGTGACGTCTTCCAGGTGGACCAGCTCTTTCACAGTTTTCACCAGTAAGGTGGTGAAGCAACGTCAATGCTGTAGGGTCGTTTCTGTTCTTGCTCCTCAGCCCCTCTGCAAGTCACAGGGAATTATTCGACACAGGTGATGGTCCCCATGCTCCTAATGACCCCCTTCTGGCATCTGGGGGGTCATGGGCAACAGTCCCAAACAGAGCAGATCATCGGGGTGATGGCTTAACAGTCTCGGTGGCCCCCTCCACGCATACTGGCATCACAGACACGGGCGATGACCCCAGTAGTTTCAGTTGCAAAGGATGACTGTCACAACATTCTCAGTGGTAATGGGCGGCGCCCCTACATTCTCAGTGGCCCACTCCTGGCATACAAGCGTTCAGACACAGGTAAATGTCCAAAGGCATCAGGAGATGGCCTGCAACTTCATGGCAGTCCTGACAGGGGTTACAGACTTCTGCCATGATAGGACAGCTTTGCAGACAGTGAAAAGCGTGCGGGTGCTGCTGCACCCTACGGAACGCAACATTGCTGCAGGCTCCATTATGAGCTAGTGTCAATGCAGTGGGAAGCTACCACCGGGCCAGCGGGTGGAAAAACCATTTCCACCCGCTGATCCAGAATGGAACTTGTAATGGGGCCTGCGGAAAGGCGGCAGCACTGGTGGCAACCTGACCGCAGGAGTTTAGGGGGAAGGCTTTTCCGCCTGTCAAACTCAAAATTACCCCTTTGTATCCTTTCTGGTAGGTGCAAAGCCGGCTAAAAGCATTGCCCACAGCTATTTATAGAATTATCTCCCTTTACAGTCAATCCAGGAGTATTGCACACTTAGACAAACGTTCTGCATGAATTTAATCAGTCCAAAGTAAAAAAAAATCTATTGCAATATTCATAATACTTTGTTCATTCTTTATTCAATATTCTAGCTTAAAACATTCTTCACACAGCCAAACAGCGAACGTGTTTCAGTTTGAACTGCTTTGGGGCACACAGACAAGTAGTCTTTATAACGGTTTGTTTTAAGTGTTTACAGAACTAGTACATTGGAAAAAGACATATTTTTAGGAGTCATTTGGTAAGTCCAAGTTTCACCCAAAATATTTTTATAGCATTATTTTATGTTGATAGCTTGACTAGTCTTCTTTGTGCAGATATGTCAAAATTCATCAAAGCTTGTAGTACTTAAACACATTTTGCATCAATAATCACTTATGGTTTAAGTATTAAACTGAGTGATCTGAGATGAAAATATGAAGTACTCATCCAATTTTACTTAGGATTTCTTCTTTGAAGGAAAAATCATTTGGGAACCTACATCTCTGCCACCATCATCAGACTAGGGTTATTCTGCCAACAGGATGCTGCCAATTCTGCCAACGAACCCCATGGTCCTCTTGAGCTGTAGTTTCCCCTCTCTCCATTAGACCAGAAGCTTTGTACTTGGAGCACAGAAGTAGTCCCTCTACCATTAATTAATAATAGGGCATTTATAGAAAAGAGGGAGTTCCACTATATTTATGAGAGGATAATTTTCTGCATCAGGATTGGGAGTTTAACCCAATTACCAATCTTTGAATCCATTAACTAGAGTATGACAAAGTTCTACTTTTGGTAAATTTGACCCTCGTCGGTAATGCTGAGCAGTACTATTTACCAGGTAGGTTTAGGCCATGCAACCAGCAATAATATACAACACCAATCATGCTGATGTCACCATCTGCATTTACAACAAGCAGTATTTCTTCTGATGTAATGCCATAGATATGGGGAATAGTTTTACAAGGATTGCTTTTGCTGCTGATCATTGATGTAATAGTTTTAGAAGATGGCACGTTATATATATATATACACACATATATTCACTTAAAAAAAACAAAGGTTACAGGAACGTTATAGTAAGGCTCACATTTTAAACATACGAAACCATAGAAATTCACCAGTTCTAGTTACCTCAAGTAATTATAACTCAAACCCTAAGGTAACTATAACTCGCACCAGAGTGCGTACATCAGTGTTTTAGTGGGTGTGTGAGCGGGTCCGTGAGTGTGTGCATGAGGGTGTCAGTGGGTGCGTGAGGGCCTGACTGGGGCTGTGAGTGGGTGTACGAGAGTCTGAGTGGGTGCGTGAGTGTCTGGTGGGTCTGCGAGTGGGTGTGTAAGTGTCTGAGTGGGTATGTGAGTGGGAGAAAGATTGAAAGAGAGAAGAGTGAGAACGAGAGAGATAGAGAGTTTCTTTTAGGATTTGATGTATGATATACTTAGAATAAAATATTTCTGCAGAATTTGAATAGAAAAATGTATTTGTCATTTGAAAAAAGTAAGATCACCTTCCAGTGTGAGCCATAAACATTTGCACTTCCCAAAAAAATAATTAAATGAGGAAAACGACCAGGGATACACCTGAATTCAAACCCTCAACGCTCAGTGTGAAGGTCTGTGACCTTCATACTTGAGAAATCCCATTATGGGGTATCTGGGACCACGGGGAGCCTCAAGGTCTCCCTTCTGGTCCCTGACTATTTTTTTTTTTATGTATTTTATTCTATTCCCTTTATGGGCTATCTGGGACCACGGCGGAGCCTCAAGGCATCCCTTGCAGCCCTTTTTTGTTTCCAGCAAGGAAGGAGCTGTTTTAAGTAGCAGCTCCCTGGCTGTTTAAGCAAAGCTTACATCTCTGTTCCCTATATGCACATCTGGGAGGGGAAGGGAGACAGCCCATCTGTTACAAATATATATTGCCCCCAGGACTTGGCACACCCGAGGGCTTGAAAGATGAAGTGGACTTCTTTTTTTTTTTTTTTGCCAGATCCACTGCGAATCACGGAGAAATTTTCTATTTTAAAAACATGCTTTTCAGCCCAGGGGTGGGGGTGCTCCTTTGAGACTCCAGAACCAGAGCTAAGGGGTCCGGGAGTTCATACCCTAGCCCCTTTTGTATTTGTTATTCTTTTTTTCTGGGACTCCGCTTCAGCCGAGTCCCAAGATGGCTGCCAACACTTCAATGACTTTCTTGCTGAAGTGTTGGCAGCCAATCGGACCACAGCATGAGATCGGGAAGGGTTGTGCAATCCTTTGCGTCACCAGATATACACATTTATATTTAATTTAGTTTCTCTAACACTACTGAACTGATTTACAGCAAAACAAAGCAAGGTTGCTTTCTGGACCAGCACGTACCTGTCTGCCGATAGTTTCAGCATTATCACTGTTTAAAATCCCTATGGAAAACATTTTCTCAGCCCTCAGGACGGATCACCCCAAAACATTTCCAGACAGCAGCTGACATTACTGGCAAACTGTTTTGGAAAGTTTTGTAAAGATGTGTCAAGCAGTCCAAAAGATATAGGCAAGTAAAAAAATGCTTTTTGTATAGAAACTAGGTCCTAACTGCAACTACCTAGTGGTGACTGCCACTAGGTTTTATATATATATATATATATATATATATATATATATATATATATATAGTAATTTCTATGCAGACATTGCCTCTTTGTATGTTTGCTTTGATGTAAGACTATTCAACAGATCAGTACCTGTGAAAAGTGTGTGAAATTCGTGATGAGAGGTTTTGTTGGCTTTGTCCTGAGTCTATACCATGATATAATATGCACATACTTTAAAGTGACAGTCGTAGGCAAGCATCACTCTGATTTGAAATAAATCTCAAAGCAAGAAACAAATTGAATTCCAAATACAGCCTAGATAAGCTGTTGGAAGCACTAAAGTGATGCAATTTCAGTGACTGTCAGACACTTTGGGCCACATTACGAGTCTGGCGGTCACTAGACCCCAGCTCTGCAGTACTGGCGGTCCTAATCTGCCAGGGCAGCACTACCGTGGAGATTACGACCCCCTTCTCCGGCAACGGGTTCATGTCGGTACCACCGTCATGAATAGGCCAGGGGAGAATAGGAACAGAGGGCCCCCTGGCCAGCACCATCGCAATGTTCACTGTCTGCTTAGCAGACACTGAACATTGCAAGGGTGCTGGTGCACCATGCTCGCTACAGCATTGCTGCCGGCTCGATTACGAGCTAGAGACGAAGCTGTAGACTGTTTCCCTCTAGGCCAGTGGGCAGAAACTCAGGTTAGCGGGAAACTCTTAATTGGTCCGGCAGGAAGAAAGCCTGTGTGGCAGAAACCTCCCTGTCGGACGTTCGGTGAAAACCATCCGCAGAACCCATAATGACCCCCTTTATCATTCTTGGTTTGTTGGAATTTTCAAGGAATGTAGTATGTTTGTGTCAAACCACAGGTAAAACAAGCAAAAGGAGTATGAAAAAGTTACCTTGCAAGGGCTGGTGTTGCCATATCAGACTGGACTCCAATAGCCATGGGCACACCTCCACAGCGAATATTTCCTAGTTCCTCTGCCACTGCTGTAGAGTAGGTAAAGTCCAGGCCCATTCCACCATATTCTAATCGAAAAAAATATTAAAATTAACCTCCTGCAGTAGATGAATACAGAAAACGTGGAATTTCAGAATTCTGGTTACATAATATTACTACTGAATGATTTTAAACCACTCTGTGTAGTTGTTTATGATGTAACAGCACAAAAGCAGATTACAACTCAATGCTGTACTACCAGTTATTAAAGTATACATGGCATTATAGAAAACTATAAATTGATATATAAGTATAGCTAAAAGAGCAAAAAGTAAAAAATTAAAGCAAATTATGAGTTATCTGCATCTTGGTACAACTAAACATAAAGTCGGAAATATGCACCTGTGGGGAATTAATAACTTCTTAATATTAAGCTTTAATAAGAGAACAGTGTAGAATGAACAAGTGAGGAAACGGTTAATTTTATAGAGTCTTAAATATAAAGAAGAAGACCCTTAAGAAATTTAGTCAGAAGCTTGCATTTAACTGGCGGTGCAATGTATTCAAGAAGTTGTTTTAACGCAATATATTAAAAATAATGGACTTTATTTGCTCTAAAATGACTACCTTTATATTTGTAGTATTATAAAGGCTAAAGTCTTGATGTACAAAGAGACAGGCCTCAAACAGTGGTCACAGTTTGCATAATGGCTTTTTGCGACCTACATAGGTCACGTGGAAAAAATCTCAAGTTGCACAAACGCCTGCCTTACTAATATCAGGAAGGTCGCTATTTGTGATTCAGTGACTGGCTACAAACATAGGTATATTGGCCTGCAAGGTACAGTAAACCAATAACTCAGCGTTTGAATTTTTACATTACCAAAAGTTATATATTTTTTTTAAGTAGCCAGTGTTCCTTCAAGAATGTGGTGACACTTTAAAAACATAAGTTTCCCATTTGCGAAGAAATCGGGGGGAGCAGGCAGCTGTCTCTTGGACCACTGGCTTCTTCCACACCAAGACCACAGACAGATTCTCAGAGAATGGCAGACATCTACGCCTTAGCAAATCTGCTATCGCTTCATCTGAGGATTGGGTAAAATTTCAGTGGTTACCACGCACACATCTCATATGGAATCTCTATAGGGCACTCTTTCCTGCCCATTCCTATTGGAGATTCGGAATGAGGCATAAAACACCTCTGCAGTTCAGAATGCCTTTTGCAAATTGAAAATGTGTTTAGTAAATATTAAAATGTAAATGGATTTAGCAAACCACAAGGTTTGTGAAAGCAAATAACTTTAGTACATTGGACCATAAGATTTGTATACGAAGTGCGGAAATCACTGAACGCGACAATGACTGTGGTTTGTCTGTGCTTATTATTCTTAAGGAGTTGTACATATATGCTGAAATATATTTTATGTTTTATGGCAACTAGACCTCAGAGAACAACTAATCATATATTTTTCTCAACAGTGATATAAACAAGTCTTCAAGACCATTGATAACCAATAAATGTGGACAGCAAACAGGAAAAACAACTGTAAAAGAAGATGCTAGGAAAAATGCGAACAGCATGGTGAGAATACCAAAATATGCTACAGAAAGGAAACTACTGGTGATGCTACCTACTCCATTCAAGCTGTCAAACTATGGAACTCCCGATTTAAAAAAAAATAAAAAAAATAAAAAAAAGCAAGAGAGTCACCTGGGGTTCAGAAGGACGGTTAAGACCTGGTTATTTTCAACATGATGCATCAGAGAAGGTATATGGTCTTTTCTCACAAAAACGAGTTCAGTCACAAACTCTGGCCTCTATGCCTACAAACAGATGACCTGAAGGGCCCTCCGAGATCTGGGGAGAACCAAAGCAGCACAATCCTGTTTCAAACAACCTCCTAAGAATATCAGGGAAGATTCAGATTCCCCCTACAAACATACCCACTGACATGTCTGTATTAAACAAATACATAACAAAATGAAGGATGAAATCACAGAAATGGGCCACTTCTCCAAATCTTTGCTGACAAACTTAAATGACCCCCTATCCGAATATACCACATTAAAACGACCCAAGTACAAAGTGGTAAATTATGGAAACAATATTCACTATAAATGTAACCTATCAAAGGATAAACTCACCAACCAAACAGAACACAAAATGTGACAACATATGGCACCTATCCACCTATAACAATCAACTTTCCTTCTCCAGTTTCTACCGATTGCACACTACCTTAAAAATACTTCACACTACTGGAACCCTCTGACAACTAACCTTGATTGAAATCTATCCATTGTTATCTCTCCTTCCTATTGAATGATTTTCTCCTTACCCTCCATACTCTTCATGCCTTACTGTCCCAGAGCGCTATCTACGCTGTGCATGCCTATCTGCTTTACAGTCTATTATATTTCTGGCCATATCTCAACTCACAAATCACAAATTCTTCAATGTATCCTTTTTTGCAATCAAACAATACCTCACTCCATCTACTCATCACATATACCTTTTGTATGAACTCCCAAGAATGACAATACCCCCAACAGAGTAAATGCGTTGAATAATTTCTTGAGAGAACAAGTTTAATCCCAATAACTAACAATTAATAGATGAACTATTAACCTTGGGTTCCCGAGTAACATGCTCCTTGCCATACTTAGTACTGTATTAAGGTAATTACAATACAGTCAAATTCAATGTTCAGGACAAAGGTAACTCGAGGATTGGCATAGCCAACACAACAAGTTGCAAGAGATTCAAGGATACCCCACTTCCTGCAACCTGTAGATTGGGCATTAAGAGTGCCACAATGCACTTTAAAACCTGTGCTAATAAATTGACTATTACTTCCTGAAAACCTAGGAGCTAATATTTCTACTGAGCCAACTATGTTTTCTGAAAATAAACAAATTTCTCTTTACTGATTAATCAATTACTTCCAGAAAAAAATGTATCTACAGTATCGATTTTACTTAGTGACAAAATAATGCTTTAATTACGGTTTCCTCAACATAAAAGCCTTTCCCCCACATTCGATCATCACCGCCCAGTTCACAAGCATGCATAACTATCAAAGTTTCAAACGCTTTTATACTTACACACATACACTAAGAAACTTGATACACATCCCCGCTCACAACACACAAGACAGCTACAAATCTCAAAATCTGTCCCTTCCCTCCTCAGCACGCTCTGCCCTCATCTTTAACTGACAATGTAGTTCTTTTTTCCTTTTTATTTTCCAGATCTTACAAAGTTTGGAAGAGATAAGTAGACGTTTGATTGACAGAGGTAAATCTACGGCAAATGAATTAATGTCTTGCCACATTCTCAGTAACGTAAAGATGTTAAAAAAATGTTGCCTTATTATTTTTAGAAAATCAGTCATTTATTTTTGAGCATATACGGTGGCATAATGCGTGATTACCCAGGGCACAAGATGTGCCTTGAGTTATCTATTCCGCATTAGTGTTTATTGATGAGGGATTTAAGCAAGCCTGTGCTGAGTCTTTGGACAGCTACTGTCATGACATACCACCAGTAACGGTAAAAAAAACACAAGTGCAATGGAAATGTAGTCCCTGTGGTCTTGGCAGGAGCAGTCGGTTTTGCACTAAAGTAATTCTGTGGAAATGCGAATATCTGTTTTCTGTCTATGTGGGTGAAATAATCAGGCCAAAATGCAACAAACCTTAGTACCGCGCTATCAAAGATTAATTAACATTTATAATTTAATATTATACAGTGTCAATATCATCAAAACAACAATGAAAAACATTTCCTTTACTAATCTAGCCGATTAACGAAATCAACAAGATCACAGCGGGGCTGGTTAGTGTTATTAGAAAATAAAACCTTGATGTCTTTCATCAAGTTATGTCTGGTGACTTTTGACCTATTTGTGTTATTGCATATCAAAGCGTTTTTTACGTCCTAAAGTCCGCCTTCAGAATTACAGACTACTTAATAAGCAAACCATGTACTTGTTTTATGGTGAAGAACGGAAAAACCCTATATGTCAAGATTCAGTCCTCGTTTTCTTTGTTATGCACTAATAACACTCTGTTTTCTCTAGTCTTCCGAAAATATTTAATCAGACAATATCCTGACAATGTTTCACGTGGTTCATTTATACACGTCATTTATTTGCCACTGTAGTCAGATGCTGGCAACCAGAAACTGGGTAATTTATTTGAAAGGCAGTGGCTTCTACCAACTAAAGAAGCACACTATGGGAAGGCCAAAACCCAGAATGTCTGCTTAACCCTGTAGATACTGCAAAAGCAGCAGTCAAAATGGCCTGACGTGTGTGTTAAGCAATATTAAAAAAGTCAGGGAAACAACATAACTAAATTCGCATACCAATTTAGAAAAATAGAGAAAAATGTAATAAGCAAAAATACACAGAGATGACACAAATTATATAAGGGTGGGGACAGTGGTGGATGCGTTACGGTTTTCAACACCCCACAGACAACCCAAGGGGTCACAACAGAGAGTGCACATAACAGACATCAGTAGAAGGGAGCTGCGGCCCCCCACGCCTGGGCTGGCAAGTGTGGGGGGGGACACGGAGGCATGAGGGAGGGGTTTGGCAAATGCTGTGTAATGTTTAGTTCCACAAACAAAAACACAATAAAAAGTTCAAAAAAATGGATAAAGGAGCCGGAGATATGAATGTTTAAAGTTTAAGGGAAAGAATGCCTTGAAAAATTAAAGAGCCATTGAAAAAAAATCTGTGATTTACCGGGACCTTAGAATGATTTTAGGCCAATGAGATCGAGCGGAGGTCGGACAGACGTGGCATGTCATCCAGTCAAGGATTGTACCTTCAGAGGCAGAACAAAATTACAAGTCTCATTTTTCTTCAGCAGCAGCTAGCAAAGTTCCTTCTTGTCAGTGCTTCAGCTCCAACGCCCTCAAGGCAGACGTCTAGGCACCAGGTCTTTCTCCAGCTAGTTCTCCTGCAGGGTCTACTCCTCTGTGGACTTGGAGTCATCCTCCATTTTGTGTCCCTGAAATCAAGCAAACAGGTGTCCAATCACTTCACCCTTGGAGAGCAGTTCCAGTCCCTCTGTGTCAGCAGAAGTGAGGGGTAGTTGACTCGTCTTACAACAAGCATGGCTTTTTACTTCAGCTGTAGTCTTCCCAGGTCCATGAAGATGGTGGTGGTGATCTACCAGTCTTATACTGTGCAGCAGCAGGTATTGAAACATTTTCGTTTCCCAGTTCTGGCTACTTTCTCACCATTTGCCTCTAATCCTGTTGCAGCACTTTCTCTTCACCTTATTGTAAAATTACCAGGGGATTTAATAAAATACCTAGTTGTCCATGGGACAGGTTGCTTCATAAATATACTTGTCCTAAAAAAAAAAAAATCATCATCTTGTCCCTTTGGTGCCATGTAGTGCGGTGACAAATTATGGGAGTAACCTCTTTATGTAATAGCCTCTCTGATTATGCCAGGGCAAATACTATAGTAGGACTTGAATACTAGCAATGTCAAGCCCTTCCATAGCAATATCCTTATCTTGCCACCTTTCCGCAGATCTACATAATGGTGATGGAGGAAGTAGTAAGCAATAATTCAAGGGCTGGAATGCTTTCGAGTCTGTGCAAACCTACCAAGATGCATGATGGTTTAAGGTTTTTCACCAGCTCTCACACTGCACTGAGAAAGGTTGGAAATGTACTCCTGAGAAGGACAGAAGTAGAAGTTCTTCCAGGGTTGGGGAAAAAAGTGGGTGAAGGGAAAGTCTACACACACACATTTGCTCCTGCTAAAATACAGTTCACAAATATTTACTAAAAGTACGATTTCTTGGTTTACTTCTGTAAAATCTTGGGAATTCATGAAGGACATTAATGCAAAGACGTCCACCATGGGTGTACTTTTGTGACTTCCTTTAAGAACTGGGCCCCCGTTTAGGTCTGGTGTTAAAGACATTTTGTTTTCAATAAAATTCTATTTCTCTTTCTAACCAACTATCAGCTGGCTTTACTGTGAGTGCTAGCAGGAGCATATTGGCACACAAAGTAGTTTTGTTCAGTGCCAGGAACTACTGTGGCTATGTGTGGTTTTTGAGACCAAACATTTTTTTTTACACAATTGAGGGCCTGGCAGCTCCCACAGAAATAAAGTTTTACAAAAACCATGTCAAAACAAGAAACGCATTGACAAAACAAAACAAAAAACTGACCTCCAATGTCGGATCAGTTCGCTTTGCCAGTGCTGGTTTATTTTCATGTTATCCGTAAGCTTGTTGAAAATAGTGAACAATGAATATTGTTGGCAACACTAGCATTCATCACCACATTTTGCTAAATAATGCTAAATAATGCTTCAAAGAAATAGTACCTAAAATCCATAGTAATTTAGCAAACTTTTTTCTACTTGCCCTTTTTGTTTAACATTTCATTTTGAAAGCCAAGAATCATCAATCTTTCTTACAAGGTCCTGCAAACATTTACATCTAATCAGAGGGCATTTTGGGAGCATTATACGTTGCCTTGTAATATTAAACTTTTCAAACATGTACATCCATTTTTTTTTTTTACTGGAATCACTGTCAGTATTGCAGTTTGACCTTCTGGCGTTAATTTAGGTTGCTCACCCTAATAATAAAGGCTTTGCATTAATGTACACATAAATACAAGTTCAAGCAGCATTAACATACAGACACAAATATTATCTCAACTGCAGGCAGTTCCCCTCCCTGTAAACTGGCAACCACAGGGTTTTTACTCTAGGGGGTTGGATCTACTTGTCCCAAAGACAAAATAAACATGAAAACGTGTCCTTGACCTTAAACGCTATGTCCTGGGAATCTGGCTATAGGGATTCCACACCCCTGATTACCTAGGGCCCCCGTTCTAAAATGACAGAACTCTTCTACCAAAAGATAGGCAGGGCTTGTTTCCACTCCCTACCTACTCCCATAATTAGATGAGCTCTCTTCCCAGTTGCCAGGGTCCACGTATGTTGTTTCGCCCACTGTTACTGAAGTCAGGCTGGTTAGCAGGGTACTGGGGAAGGCTAGGTGAAGCTCTATCTGGTATCTTTTATGGAAAAGAATAAGTTAATGCTGTTCTTTATTCTGCCAGAAGCCCAGCACCACTCACAGATGTATAATCCTTGCCGAGTGGCCAGTAGATAACATTAACACTTTCCATTCTTCTTGATCTCAGGAGCAGGTTATTGTGTCAGCCAAGGATGTATAATGCAGACCAGGGGGTTTGTTGAGAGGCAGGGCTGGTTTGAAATAGGCTCTGGCTCAGGAAGCCTCAAGTACATTTTTCTAAAGTTATATTTGTACTAGAATTATCAACACATAGATTTCCAAATTATTAACTTTATATTTCTTTACTTTCCCTGGTGGAGATGTAGAATGAAATACTTTGCTCACACAGAAAGTAGCCTCCCTAGTGTATATTTAAAATTATCCTTCATGCAACTATTTTAGTCTGTGTTGTGTGTATCAGTATAAATAACATTCAAAATATCAAGATAGATATTTACAACATAAGGGAGAAAACCCAAAATTTTATTGTAAGTGATGTTCAATTTAATTTCAGAGTGTAGGGTGCCAATGAGGATCGTCAACTGTGAATATTATTAGTGGAAATGATCAAAGACCTTTTGCTATGTCTAACAGAGAGTTATAATGCACTACTCAGGTATTTGGAAAAAGTAGAGTATGGAAAAAAACAAGGAACTTCACAGAGGCCGGACACCACAACACAGAGGGGGAAGTTACAGGTAACACAACAACAGAGGTGCACTGGTTGAACTTTGGAAAGAGACAAAGCATGGATCTGACCTTCATTGCAGTGCACTACACTTCAATGTAATCTCTTTTGCAACAACTGGCCTAGGATATTGAGTCACATGGGAATCATCCACCTCTGTTGACCCAGCCTGAGCTGCTGGATCCTGAAGCTGGATCCAGACAAGCAGTATCTTCTGAGAAAGAACCTATTGAAATTAAAGAATTACCAAATCCTATGACTTTTCGGAACGCCTTAAAGACATGGCTTTCCAACCTTTAATGTGGCTAAGTCTTTTTCTGGTTTCGCAGCTCAGCGCCTAGACACCCCCGGTGCTGGGCGTTTTATAAATTCACTTAACATTAACACTAACAAGAACTGGGTGCCTTGGACTGGACCATAGGATTAGTGAGCTGTACCATAGGAGGCAGAAGCTGCATGAAAGTAGGTGGTAGCCAAAGTAGGACTTTAAGCTGGACATACTAATCTTAAATTGTGTGCTCAGAGCATCTAAGAAAGATAATTTATGACCATATACAAGCAAGACCTGACATTAAACCTGAGGGGTAACGTCTGATCTAGAAACTCCTTGTTGAAAGGCTCAAATGCATCCACTCTGCCACAGAGTGCACAACCCCAAAAGGGGTGAACATCCAAGGAAGAATCTCCAGGGGAGTGAATCCGGATAAGCTAGTCATTATCAGGTATGGCTGTTGTCGTTTTAATAGAGAGATGCATGCCACCTCTTGCTCCTTTGACCAGCAGAGAAAGTGGTGGGGTTATTTTCTCCCTAGTATATCTTTGTTCTTTGTGATGGTATTCAATGCAAGGTTCCACTTTTACTTTGCATGCAGACTATATGCCTTCGGAGGGATTTCATACCAACTGAGCTAGACTGTGCACTGACACAGACTGAATGACTATTTATAGGAAACAAGACGCAAAGGGTATGCGCAACTGGCTGATAGTATAACACTAACTGATTAAATCTGAAGATATAAGCAACTACGAGATGAAAGTGGAAAGGATGAAGGAAAAAAACAGCACCAAAAGGTAGAAAAAAAGTTCAAACAGAAGTGGGGCCGGACCCTTATTAAAGAATTTTCTGAAAGTGACAAGAGTTCCCTATCACACTATTCAGCTGAAAATATGGAGCAGTTGAGGGATGGGGTTGTGCTGCATATACTCTTGGAAGAGTGAAAGGTAGCAGCACAAAGCTCTGTTATAACAGATATAGAAGCAGATTTTGATCCAACGACTCGGTGGCAAGGACACAATTGGCTAAACAAGGAAAGAACCAAGCTGTAAGTGTATTATTAGCATATTATTTTTCATGGTCTCCTTAGTCTGTTAATAAGCTTATACACTTGCCATTTAGCGGCATTCATCTTTAAAAAGGTTTTGAGTCATTTAAAGACATTTATTCATAAAAGCTCCAATTCAGTGTTCCTTAGCCACTACAAGCATCTCATCGCTGGCTGTAAAGACATGTAATCTACAATCTCACAACTGCAAATAATGTGGTGATGGGAATGTACCAAACTGTGGTGTCCAATTGCTCAATGTATCTTTCAAAACACAGGCCCTCATTACGACTTTTTCAAAGAACGCCGAAGCCGCAGGAGCCATCATACACGCCAGTGCTGGCAGTATGATTGCTGCTCTATTAGTAGTTTTCCGCTGTGCCAACAGACGAAAACAGCGTTTCCCCCAGCTGGCCCAGTGGAAAACTCACCACAACATTGAAGCTGGCTCGTAATTGAGCCGGTGGCAATGTTGAGGTGCGTTGGGGCAGCAGCACCCATTGCACATTTCACTACCCGTAATTCAGACAGTGAAATGCACGATGGGGCTGTACATGGGGGCCCTTGCACTGCCCATGCCAAGTGCATGGGCAGTGCAGAGGCCCTCAGGGACCCCCCCGATTCCCCTATTCCGCCAGCCTTTCCATGGCAGTGTTTACCGCCATGGAAAGGCTGGCGGATTACAACCGCCGGGACCGCCAGGCTGCAGGCTGGCTGCAGCCTGGTGGTGTCGGCGGTATGACCGTGGCGGATTACCCAGGGTCATAATATGGTGGTCGGACTGCCCAGTCTGCGGCAGTCCGACCGCCATCGTGAGGCTGGCAGTCTTAAGACCGCCAGCCTCTTAATATGGGCCAGTGTGTCCTGTCCTAGCTTTGACTTTGTGGAAATTACTGCCATTTCTCTTCAGCCCTTTCCAAGGTCAACATCCCCTTACTTTCTATGTGGTGCTGTTTCTCTCATACTCAAAAATCTCACCAACCTAGTAGCTTCTTTGGCAGCCACTATTCCTAATATAATCCTTATAGGAAACAAATATTTGGGATGAGGCGATGGACTGCCAAGAGACCCTGCAAATTAATTTAACATTCCCCTACTGAACCCACTGAACTATATCTAACCATTTGCTGGAATTAATCTTGACATTTGCAGTCAATCATGATAGAACACCAGTGCCACACACTATACTAGAGTACAGCACTTAAAAACTTAATCACTTAGCTGTAGCTAGTTTCAAAACGGCACTTGCGCAGGAAATAGTGACAAGAAAGCATCTTCTAAGCGAAGCACATAAAGAACTTTGCTACTCAACTTGCTGAATATACACCATTCCATATTCCCTGGAACTCCATATTAATTCACCTAACATCTTCGTGAAAATTGAAGACATTAGAGACCTTTTTTCAATGCCACCCGTTATCAAAGATCCTCTTTTAATTATTCAATTTGACATGTGTAATATTCCGCCTGATCTCGTAATACTTTCATTTAAGGTCTCTTTATGCTTACATACCATTAATTCTAGCTTCTCGCTTGACACTACCCCTGTTCACTGAAAGTCACTGACACTGTCAATACTTCTAAGTCTTTTCATGTTCTCTGTTACAATCTTCTTAAATCATCTCCATCACAATTGAAATATTATTGTCCCTTCTCTTTTTCAGGCAGCCAAGAATATTGAAGTATCAGCAGCTCTTCAGCTTTCTGGAGTAGTGACCTATGCTCGATCACTCACAAGTAGGCATCTAGCCACTGCACAGAGGAAGCCTTTACTGCAGCTCTTAATTACATCTGTTTGGCACTAGGGGAAACAGTGTCACACACTATGTAGTCCATATGGATGTAGACAACATCCATATGTTGTCCACAATTCTGTGATGTACATCATATATATAATTTGTGTCTTTCCACATATTTTCATCCATCCACATCACTGAAAATGTCTCACGACTCTTTACACAGCCCAATCTTATTTGGCCTTTTTCTGCTTTTTGCTCTTATGTCCTCTAGGATCTCATTTTATGCACATGAAGATGACACAGCTCCTCATTCAGCTGAAAAGCACTTCAAATGCCTGACTCTTCAGTCCTGGCATGGCATCAGTACCAGACTCGATGGCAGCCAACACTATGAAACTGAAATCTGACAAAACAGAGTTCTCGGTATGTTGTGCCCCCCCTATGTCTGGACCACATGAAGGTGGACTTAATCAATTGGGCTCTTTACCTATTCTAGTTTCAAACTAGAAAACATTTTTTGTACTTCATTCTTTTGTCTCCGAGATGGATAAAGTATCCTCTACGTGTTACATCTGCTAAGAAATCCCTACAAGATTCTTTGCTTTCTGTACGCTTGTCGGCTTCTTACCCAAGCCACCATATGTTAACAGGTTAACTATAGAAATACTCTTTAGTTATCACTGACTATATTATGAACAATCTGCAAGCCATTCAAAATGCTGCTGTTCAGCTACTTCTTGGACTTTGTAAACGTGACATCTACAAGTTCACTTGCCCATGTTCCCTTTACATAGAGAATGGTTATTAAAAATCTCTGAATGGCACATCTGGCCATCCGTACAGCAGGACCAGTTTATCTTCTCAGTTTCGATATCTCTGGTCAGGCACCTGGCTTGACTCTCTCACGATGTCTCTTGAATGTTAACAAACTGCCTTCTTCCATGGACTATAGGTATATTACAATTCTAGATCAATTACTTACCTACAATGAACTCACTATTTACTGTAATAAAATCTGTGACTTCCTAAACAATTTTTTAAAAATGTGTATCTTCACCCATTTCTTAACCCTACCACGTAAAAGGTTAAAAGGAGTTAAACCAAAAAAAGCTTGGCTTTAAACCTTCCAAAATTGTTCACACACCAGTTTGAAAATCAAAAACGGAGGAAGCAGCACTAAGCACTGCATCAAATGCCACCCATACTCCCACGATTAATCAGTCAGGTAAAAAATGGGGTCCAAAGAAACCCAACAAGTAGTGCAAAAAATAACCAAGTCTGAGCAGGCTCCCTATACAATATTTATATATATTTTTTGCTACTGCTATAATGCTGTGTTTTTTACTTCGCTCTCTAGTGACCCACTTTCTTCATTTTTCTGATCCTTTATCACTTTGAGCACTGAATATCAGAAAAAAGGCAGAGAATTTGATCTTGTATACAATGTTAAACTGGGCTTTGTATACTATTGTTCCATACAGGTTGAGTTCAAGCTGATAATGTTGCGTAAAAGCTCTGGCCCAAAAAAATGCACTATATAGGAAATTCATCCTTTTTGCCCTGGTCACTCCTGTTTTTTGAATGATAATGGTGGCTATTGACCTGAAAGTGCCCTGGGCTCTGCTAACCAGGCCCAGGGCAAAGTGTGCTGTTTTGAAAAGGTATATGGTAATCAGAGTAATTCTAATTGGCCAAGACAACCTACCTGTAAGTTCCTACTACATGGTAGATGTTAGATTTGGCATCCTTGGCATGGTTTCCACTGACTTTTTGCCTTCTGGTGACCTGTGTTTCTGACCTAATGTTTGCAGGCTTTAGATTCTTTGCATTTTACCACTGCTGACCAGTGGTAAAGTGCTGGTGCTCTGTACTCTAAACATGGTAAAATTGACTTATCCACAATTTACGTACTTAGTTTACTTTTAAGTCCCTAGTAAAGTGCACTATATGTACTCAGGGCTTATAAGGTAAATGCTACTAGTGGGTCCACAGCACTAATTGTGCCACTTGATACAAAAGCCCTGTAAACATGTCTCAGGCCTGCCACTGCAGGTCTGTGTGGGCAGTTTCAAGCTGCCATTTCAACTTGACAAATGCAACCATTTGCCAGGCCCAAACCATCCTTTTTATTACATATGGGTAGGCCCTGGTTAGCCCCCAAGGGCAGGGCGCAGTGTATTTAAAATCTTAGACATGTACTTTTAAGTTTAACAAGTTTAACTTTTAAGTTTAACAGCTGGGCTTTGTGCATTCTCTCTAAACAGTCACACACAAAGGGAGCTGGGGTGTGACGTGCATCCTGATGGCCCATCACCAGGCTGATGGGTCTTCCTGGGCTACGTGGGAGGGAGGATCTGACACACCTGAAAAGGGGTGTGGCTCTCCTGACACAAAGACCTGCATACCCCCCCCTATAGAGTGTCTGGAGCCAGGGAACGAAGGGCAGGAAACTTGCAATCTTCAAAGGCCTCTTTGAAGACACTGCCACTTCAAAAGCACATTACTGGACCCCAAACCCCACCAAATCAGAACTCTACCGGAACAAGGGACATTCTGCCAAGAAAAAGGACTGCTGTGCTGCCAGTAGGGACTGACATTCAGATAACTGCTTTGCTGTGTTGGCCAGCTGCTTGCTGTGTGCTGTGCTGTAGGATGGACTGCCATTTTGCTGCTGGCTTTGCTCTGTTGGCCTGCTGCCTCTTGCCTGGAGTGAGAGGGATTGGACCTGCTCTCTACATCCTTGAAACCACGATTCTTCAAGGGCTTGTTGGGTTGCCCCCTGTTCTTCTGCAGTCTCAGGGACATCAAAGTCTGCCTGCCACTCTGCTGGTCGTCTGTGAGTCCTTCCCTTGGCCAAGGTGCCCCTCTCCAGTCCTGGGCCTCAGAAGTGGGTTCTGAAAAAAAACAGTGCATCGCCTCGACTGCGTGAGGAAAAAAAAAAGAAAAAAGAAAAATCAGCACATCGCTCCTCAATGATGAGCCAGCAACTGTTGCTGACAGCGGATTCTCAGGCTGCATAGCTCGACAACGATCTGCGCAGGTTGAAGACACATTACTTGTATTCCACGGAGACTGACAAAGACCTACCCTTCATTGCGATAATCCTGAACTTTGGATTTGAAAGAGCCTCTCATGACCTCAGGTAACGTTTTGACCGCTAGTGACTTATGAGCACTGATTTGACATTTACTCTTTAAAAATTAATATCTGGACTTCTACTTATTGGATTGTCGCTATGGTCTTGTTTTTCTCAGATAAATATTCTCTATTTTTTTAAACCGTGTGGAGTCTTTTTGTAGTGTTTTCACTGTGTAACTGTAATTCAAGTGTTGCACTAATACTTTACACATTGCCTCTTAAATTAGGCCTGGCTGCTCTGTGCCAAATACCAGAGGGTGAGCACAGGTTAATTTACCATGTGTAGCTGACTTACCCTCACTAGGACTGTGGTCCCTACTTGGACAGGGTGCTTACCTCTGCCAACTAGAGATACAATTTCTCACAGTAGGGCATGTAGGTTTAGAGATCCCATTGGACTTAGTGCACTTACGTGGAAACTGATGTGGTGCCTAGTGTAATTTGAAAGCCAGACCTGCCTTGCAGGCTGGTTTTCAAAATAAAACTGTGTCCAAATTCCACTACTGGAATTAAAAGTACTTCTAAAGTCCAAAACTACCTTTTTTTTTTTATAAAAGTCACTCCTAAGGTCTGCCCTAGGTACCCCACGGGTAGGGTGCATTGTTATAAAAGGCAGAGACAATATAAAAAATGTTTCATATGCCCTGGCAGGAAAAAACTGCCAAAGTCATTTTTTCCCCTATGTAGTGCTGCTAACTCCATTGGCTAACAAGGAAAGGCTTTATTAAACTTTAAGAATGTCTTACTGCTGATTGGAGTTAGCTAGCAAATTGATTCAAAGTTACAAAATAATAGTTACAATAAATCCAACAACTTGTCAATGTCAGATGTATTATAGCTATTACAAGAAAGTAGTTTTAGAACTCTCTATCCTGAAATAACCTAAAGCAGCCCTGTAGCAGTCACTTCTGATTGGTCAGTTCTTTTACAGTCTGAGCCAAGTTGCTCCCTGAGTAGGCGTGCAGAAGCCTGGGGCTGAAACAATACAGCCATCTGGTGGGAGGAGATGAGTGTCCTAGAGAAGCCAGGACAGGAAGGGGGCTGGGGAGATAAAATGAACTTCAAATGTAGAAGCACAGATGTCACAGTACCAAAGTCAATCCCCACTTCCTTGATCCCCGGCCTGAGGGGCTGGAAGGGGAGTGTAGAGAGGAAATTTAGCCACACTTGTGGGTTGGGTTAGTCAGACCTACACTCCAAGGAGAGAATTTCTCCATTTTGATTTTTGAGGAATTGTGCATTCTGACTCAAACATATGCCACACTTCCCAAGAAGGAGTTATCACAGAGGGTAGTAACTTGAACCCATTGGCTGGGATGTCACCCCTCTTGCCAGCCCAAAATGTGGAATAAACATGGAAGATCTGCAGGAGACCCTCAGATACCTGCCTGAATCATCTAAAGAAGTAGGGCTGACCCTTGGACTGCACAACAGATAACTGCACCTGCTACACTTTAAAGGCTCCACACAAAAATAACCTTGCTCGTCTTCAAGGATAGGGAGTGGACTCCCTGAGTAATAATAAATGTAAAAAAAACTTTATTGTTTGATTACCTAAAATCATTTCAAAATCCCATTAAAAAAACAAAAAACTACTAAGTAAATGTCAGGTTAACGTGCGAAGAGGATATGCACATTTAAAACACTTGACTTACTAAAAAGATTGTGTACAGCAGTTTTGGCTTCAGTCTGTGGGCAGATGGACCAGCATTTGAACACCGAGGAAGTTTTATGCCAGTGTCGGATACTGTTCCAAAATGCACTAGGGGCTTCTCACAAAATATAAAAAATACAAGTTAGAATGTGGGGGAGACCTTACACATTTAAAACATGTGACTTGTTAAAAATATTAGTGCTACAAATTTGGCCAAAGACAGTAAGCAAATTGGCCTGCGTTTAAATCAAGGGGGGGTTTATGCAAATTACATGTCAGGGCCCACTCAACTCCAGATAGGTACTTCACAGTCCATGAGATTGTTCTCTGCTGCACTGAATTAAGGCAACACAGGATAGCTTGCCTGCAGGAACACACACCAAGTCAATTCCAAAGTGGGCGCAACCATTTTCTGCACAGGGCCATGGTAGTGTTGCAAACGCTAAACATGTGGATCAAAGTTTCAGAAGCAAGCCCACATAGGTTGTAGGGACCGGCATTTTCGGGACTCAGCCAGGGGCTTTTGTGTGTCAATACCAGTAGAGACCCCAAGCAGGTAAATCAGGTGTTTACTCTTTAATCTATAGTTTAAGACTTCCCCCAAGTACAGTTGTGGATGCAGGGTCTTATAGCTGTTTATTTTTAGCCAAGCATGAGAGTGTTTCTTAAGAGATGACTTAGCCTCTAGGGAGGTGGTTAGTTTTATGACTTTTTTGACTGTTATTTTGCAGGTGTTGTGATTTACTGCTGACAACCATAAGTTCCCCAGACCTAATTGATCAATTAAGCCATCAAGATAATCTCGAGCTAGTGAATGTGACTTCTCGTCATCTCCTGCCATTAATGGTGGTTTATGGTATTGTCAGCCGCATTTTTCAGTTTGTTGCAGAAGTTGATGAAAGCTGCACGCCTAGCATGAGTCTGCTTAGTTAACCCAAACTCCAGCCTGATTTGAGCAGGTGGGGTGGATCAGGGGAGCGTGAAGCTGTACCTGTTTATGCATACTATGGTTGCTTCCAGTACCTTCCTTGGAGTCTCTTCCCTGGAGAGCCACACTGTCATAGGCCAGAGTTAGAAACACTTTTGCGCTGGCTATTTCTAGCAGCGGGCTGAGAGAGTACTTGTTCAATTTATCTGAAGGGAATTGCAGCCCTGTGGCCAAAGTAATCCCTTTCTTCTTGATTTCATCCTTGTGTAGTCGAAAGGAGCCATTATTGTCAAGAGTAATACCAAGGTACTTGTAGCTTGCAGTTCCTTTTATTTTGCTCCCAGCTATTCTCCAGGTAGCTTTTCCTTTAAGCGATCTCCCACGGAGAATCATTATTTTAGACTTTTTGTAATTTATATGCAGGTTATTTGCCAAAGAATAAGTTTGGGTCACATCCAGTAGTCGTCGTATGCCAACCTTGGTTTAACTAAGGAGTGCAATATCATCTGCGTAGAGAAAATTTGACATCTGAATCAACCCCAGTTTAGGAGCATTCGAGTTGGAGGGCAGAGCTGTGGGAAGGTCGGCCAAAAAGATAAGGTTAATGCCAGGACCCATCCTTGTTTGAGGTCTCCTGTCATTTGAATCGCCCTTGGGAGGGATTATAGAATTACCGGTGGCCCAATCGCAGAGTTGTTCAAGAAGGACCCCAACATAGGGGGTCATTCTGACCCTGGCGGCCGGTGACCGCCAGGGTCACCGACCACGGGAGCACCGCCAACAGGCTGGCGGTGCTCCCGAGGGCATTCTGACCGCGGCGGTTCAGCCGCGGTCAGAAAGGGTAAACCAGCGGTCTCCCGCCGGTTTACCACTGCCCTACAGAATCCTCCATGGCTGCGGAGCGCGCTCCGCAGCCAAGGGGATTCTGACACCCCCTACCGCCATCCTGTTCCTGGCGGGTCTCCCGCCAGGAACAGGATGGCGGTAGGGGGTGCCACGGGGCCCCTGGGGGCCCCTGCAGTGCCCATGGCATGGGCACTGCAGGGGCCCCCGTAAGAGGGCCCCGCAAAGTATTTCAGTGTCTGCAAAGCAGACACTGAAATACGCGACGGGTGCAACTGCACCCGTCGCACCCCTGCAACTACGCCGGCTCAATTCTGAGCCGGCGTCCTCGTTGCAGGGGCATTTCCTCTGGCCCGGCGGGCGCTCTTTTGGAGAGCGCCCGCCGGCCCAGAGGAAATGTCTGAATGGCCGCCGCGGTCTTCTGACCGCGGTGCGGTCATTTGGCGGCGGTACCTTGGCGGACGGCCTCCGCCGTCCGCCAAGGTCATAATCAGGGCCATAGTTCTTTGCCTCAATGTCTTTCAGCCAATAGTTCCCTCAGTCAAATTTCTTCCCTCCTTTATGGACAGGGGCGATTAGCGATCCTTTTTCATAAGTATGAAATTAGATCACCTGCAAGAGCCTAGTTAAAAAGTGGCACCATAACTTCGGTCCATTTTGATGGGTCAGTCCCGTAGATGACCTGTGGGATGCCATTTGGGCCTGGAACCGTGCTTCGCCCAATTTTTTATCTGTTGGTGGTGATGTTACAAATACTGCCAGCCTCCAACTTCATTTGGTGGTTCGGCTCCAAGTTGTGTTCTGGCACAGCTGGGCATTGGCTGTGGGAAGTTAGTTGTACACTGTTGTGTGAGTTAAAATGGGCTTTTAGGAAGGTAACACAATCTTCCTCTAATATGCATGATTCTGTCATAATGTTGATTTAAAAAAAAAAAAATTAGGGCATTTATTGTTTTCCAGAACATGCTCGTGCTGTTATGCTTCACGTCCTAGATTGGTTTTGTCCAGAATGAAGTGTGGTTTTGCCTCCTGATGGCCCTTATTCCTTGCTTGAGATCCTTTTTTGTTGACCTCAAATTGGCAACATTGCTTTTGTTGGTTGGAGGGTGGCGGTCTAGTCAAAGCACTAGATTGACCACCTTCTTTAGTTTTCTTGGACGCTCCGTGATGAACAATTTTTAGTTAAGCAGGGGGTGGTGTCAAGGTACCCCCTGAGTGGGCTGACTTTTTTAGCAAACTGATCCGTGAAAGTTAAAATAATGCTTTCCATTGATCTTTGGCTGAGCCTATGGCTTGAAGGGAGTTTTGCAAGTGGTGATCCCCCTCCTAGGCCACAAAACTGATCGCATCAGAGGTCCATTTGATCCTTTTTAGATGGCATGTGCTTGTGGATACAGCCGGTTCCACTGTGTGCTTTTTCACTGCGGGGGCAATGTTGGGTTCCACTTCCTATGGGAGGTGGTCGCTTTTGGATCTAAGCCCCATTTTAAAGGGGAGGATCATCTGTGGGAGAGGCAGGGAGACCAGTGTGTAATCACTTAATGAGTCTCCATTTGTTGAATGGAATGAAAGTGAGGGTGGAATGTCCACAATGAAGTGGCTGTTCAGGACCCTTAGTCCTAAGTGCTCTGTCATCCCCAGCAGGGTTAAGGCTAGAGAGTCCTTCCTCTCTAAATTGATTCAAAATTGTTTGGGAATAGACCCACTGTTGTTCCTGGGTCTCGATGACTTCATTACTGTCAGACTGACCCGGTAGGTTCACTCTGAAGTCCCCTGTTATTATGACTGGCATGTTCTGGTTTGCTCTTCCCAGTTGAGGATGTGTTCCACTAGTTTTTTTGACAACTCCTCTTGTTCATTCTGCCTTGGTGGCACGTAGATGTTGGTTAGAATGATTCCGACCTCCTTTCCCCTGACTGTAAAAAGTTATGTGCAGTGCTAGGAACTTATCATGTTCAGTGGTTAGCACATTGTGACTAACCTTTAAGGCCTTTGAAATTGGTTCTAGTGCCCATGTTTCCTGCAGAACTAGCACTGTGAAGCTTTTAAGATAGTTTAATGTATCAGGGTCGCCGAGCTTGCCTTTCAGTCCTGTGTATATTCCATGAACAGATCCCACAAATAGGCAGCTTCTGGGGTGATTGTCTTTCCAAGCCAGAGGTTCACTTTGTTTGTTTCCACTGGTTGATTGTTTTGGTGATCCACCCACAATTGCCTCTCAGGTGGTCATCCCCCTGCTGGACTGTTGAAGCAGAAAACAGATTCTGACCAAAAGCAATAGGTGGGTACGTTAGAGCCCCTTTAGCGCCCCTAAGTACAGAGGGCTCAGTTGGAGGCTGTGGTTTCTAGACCTATGTACCCTTGTATAGCTTCAGCGGGTATGGATAGCCAGGGTCCAAGTAGGCCTCCAAGATGAGCCCCCAGGCCTTAAATTGTTTACTTTCAATAAAAACTGCCAGGGCTTTTTTAGAAGAACTCCAGGTGACTCTGGTTGATTCACAGCCTTGCCCAGGCGCTAAGTCAATGAATTATACTGACTCGATCTTGGCTGCTGAAACTTCAGTTAGGCCGGGGATCTACCTTAGCAATATAGGTATGTTCCAACAGTTTAGGGTGTCTTCGTTCCTAAGCAATATTTCGAGTGAAACAGTTACACGTGCCAGACTAATATTTAAGTTGTTCGTAGCACTGCTGTTGACCTGCCTCTTATGGATAATGCCAAGAAGTGCGTCAGAGTTGTGCTGTTCGATGTTGTCGTCAGTTTTATTTTTTTTACAAGCTTGGTTGGACTGCTTGCCATTACCTCCCTGCGCAGGGTGAGAGCGAAGTCGGTCTTATTGAAGTTGAAGTTACTCTGTCTAGAGGCGGACTCCCTTTCAAATTGTCTGTAATCTAAAACTAATGGGGCCACTTGGGCATGAGGGCTTAGTAATTGCAGAGCTCTCAGACTGAAGTTATGTGGCATCGCTTGGGTTGTGGCGGGGCTTTCAGCATTGGCCTTCCATGACGGCAGTTTGATTCTCTGGGATTCCTTGCTCTCTAAAAACTGTGACAGAAATGCCTTGATTCCGGCTTAAGGTAGCCACTAACCTTCTCTGATTACAGTTTGGGTCCAGAAGGCAACTCTCGTTTATAGGTGAGCCAGATTGAAAGAAGTTGGTTGAGTGAATTGTCAGAGCATGGTCCGCAAGCTGATCCATGGACTCTGCTAGGGCTTCTATGGAGTGTGGTTCCTTGCAGGGATTGCTTGCTCTTGAACCAAGCTGTGTCGAAGATGGCATTGGACTGCAACCACGTTGTTTTAGGTTAGTTATTATTGCGTGATTTCCGTTTTTGACTCCTTTTAGGTTGAGTTTTATTGCCTGTTGTAGAAGTGAAACTGTCATTACCCTTTTTTGACAGCTGACTTGGCACCGGCTCATTCCTTTTACAGATGGCCTTTGTGTTAGTTGTACTTTGGCTGTCAGCCGATATGCTACTGGAGTTTTCCTTGCTGGAGAGGAAGCATCACCCAGGCTAGACCAACTGGCGGTGGAGGGTCCACCCAAGATAATATCACCTTGCTCAATTCCCATGGACCTGTCGGGCGGAGCCCCATTTCCTTCTCCCTGATTTGGCTCTTTTTTTTTTTTTTTGCATCAAATACACCCAAGAGACTGCATCTTTGCTTGCTGTCCATGGGCTTTACATACAGAGCTCCATTTTCTTATCCCTGTTTTGGTTCCTTTTTTGCAGGTGGTAATTATTGGCTTTTAAGTCCTCTAGCATCTCCCCCTATACCTTGGGTAGAGAGCTTAGCTTTTTCCAGTAATGGCAAACAGGTGCATCTTAGGATGAGTTCCAAAGTATCCTCTTGAGATCTCTTGATTAGATTATTTAGTCCTACAATTCTCAGGTCAGTTCAGGACATGTGGGCTGCTACAGTGTTCAGCACCTCAATTTGAACATCCATTTTTACAGAGTGATATGATAGGGCGTCAGCAGTCTATTGAATGGTTTCCAGCATTGCTGACCAGGCAACACTTTCAGACTGATCAGAGGATGTGTTGATGATGCTGGGAGAGGGGCGCCTAGGAGAATGTCATAGGTCACCTGTGCCCATGCTGGCTGCAGTTAGAACAGTTATTGTACTCTCATTGTCCTTTTCCGATGCGTAGGATGCCAAAACCTCGTTCCACTCCTCTTGTGTTAAGTCAGCAAATTATGCCCTGGCTTTCGCTTCTTGGTCTGTCTGAAGCCTATCTTGTGACGGGAACTTCTGAAACATACTTGTGGGGCAGTCTTATTGAGCTTGTTTAGATTGATATTTAATCCGGCTACCGGAATTGCCGAATAAATAGTTGCCCCAGCGTCTTTTAACAATTGGAATTTTGTAGTAATTTTTGGCTGCCCAGCTATGGTCCCCTGAATGCCTGGAGCGTGGACATTCACCAGAGGTACTGCACTGATGTTGGGCTTCTTCCGCTTGGTGCTCTGCTGCCGAGACCTTCTCAACCTTATTTTGACTGAGTACAATGCTGATAGGCGGTAAGGAGCTGGATTTGTAAGTAACTGGGCTAATGGACTTTTCTTCAACAGCACCAGCTTCCATAGGCTTACTGTGGTTTCTTGCTCTGGTCTTGTCTAGACTTACTGCGCTTCTTGCCCTGTTCTTATCAGATCTCAACTCCCCTCCTCCTTTCACACCTCTGACAAGTGCGGCCTGAGCTGTCCGCCACCTAGATTGCCAAAACACAGAATTTTAACTAATAAAGTTTTAAATTTAAGATATGAGGTTTGGTGCTTAGTTGATGCTTTTTTCCTTTGAAGCATTAGAGATACATTTTCTATTGAATTTTTCCTGCTGAGTTCGAACTGCAGTATATGGTAAGTCTCTTAGCAGCAAAGGGCTGTGGGGAGTAGCCTGAGTGAACGGCCAGAGCGAACGGGCGAACTGACAGATGTCAGGTGTGACAGTGCTAGACTGCCCTTGGTTAGTTAGTGTGGCAGGGATGAGTCAGAAACGCAGAGCGAGGGGGGCACGCCAAGCTCCCTGCAAGCCGCACTCAGTGCTAACCTAGCAGCTTCTGCAGGGTCGTGGAGCACGCGCATACAGAAACTGACTAAAGCTGCCACACTCGCCCAGAGTCCCCTGTCAGTGGCGTCTGGGAGCAGAGATAAAGCAGCCTGAGGGTGGAGGGAATGAGCTGCGCAAATGAGGCTGATGAGGCAGACGGCGGAAGAACATACCTCAGCTCCTCACATTCCTCCTCATCCGCCTCTTCACTGTGCCTTCTCACCTATTGCCCAGGGGTCGGGTGCCAACTCCACTCCTCCACGTTCTCTCAACAGGCCGCCACCACTAGCTGCCGCTTGCCTGCCTCTTAATGCGGTCCCTAGGCACCGCGACTCCTGCCTGGTTTGGGCTCCCGACGGCTACTTGCGTCTGGCTCCTCCTCGCACTTGCACTTCCTGCTTTCCTGTCAAAGTTAGCAAAACAGTGAACAACTCCGTCAGTAACAACAGGCAGAAAAGTGCTGGAAGAAGCCACCGGCAACATCCACTAAGAGGACAACTCCAGCTGACCAGCTTCACCTGGATTTTCCTGGACTGACCAGGTCGATTGTGGGTGTTGGTGTCCCAGGCCACCAAGAGGTAAAGTAGAGCTTCTGAACCATTGGCTGGTGCTGTGGACCCTTTTGGACACTCAAGGAACCTTGCAGAAGTAGATCTGAAAGTTTGGAAACTTTTGTCAATTTATTTTAAAAAAAGCTCTAGAAGAATACTGGCTTAACCGAGTCAAGCTGCCGTCGAATTGTGAGTCAGCCTGAATGTGCTGATTTGCCCCACTGAAGGCTCCGGGGCTACCTTTTGTAGACACAGAGGATAAATGCCTCCAGCAATCTACTGACGCACTGTTCTCATGCAAGCTGCCAGCTTCAAAGTGAACTCCGGATTCAAGGACCTGATCGCTTGACGTCAAGAAGAAAAGCTCCAAAAAAGTGACTAAGTGTAAAGGTAAAATTGACCGGGACCTACTGCTGAACGTATTTGACCCGCACTCCACTGCGGTCAGCATAAAACTTTGACTTTGCTCCGGTCCAGCGCAACCAGATAGCAGCAGTTGGTGCTTTATGCTTTTTGGCTCTAGATTGCACATTTTAAATGTAATTTTTTTTAATTAATATCTCAGATTCCTTACATTTTATTGATATAAATATTCTCTATTTTCATAAATTGGTGCTGGGTTTGTGTCTTTTACTTACTTACTGCTTTGCTGATATTAAATGTTTTACACCTCCCTGTCTTCAAAGTTAAGTCTGACGACTTGCTGCCACGCTACCAAGGGTTGAGCATGGATTAATTTCCTACGACTTGACTGGACCTTATTTGTGATTCTGGTATTGTTACTAGCTGAAGGTATATAGCTCCCTCTACTAATAACCCACTTCCCTACACCCCAGGAGTTCCAAGTATTGGCTTTGTGAGGAACAAAGTAAATAGGAGAAATGGAAGCCACATGATTTCAGAAAAATTGCCCAAACCCTCCCAAATGTTCTTGGGACCCTCAAAAAAGGAAGATCATCATTAAAAGCATTTACAAAGTGAATATTGCTTATTCCAGCCCAGTGTGGCCAAACTGAAAACAGAGCACAACTCTTTAATATGCTCAGACCAGGCAATACAAACTCCATAAAAAAATGACGAGCATCTAAAGAAAACTGCTCTAACATGCCAAATTATTAATTCGATTGAAAACAACTAATAAGATGCAACAGAGCAAAAAAAAACAAAAAATCAACACCAGCATAAGTCGGACTAAAGTCAAACGCCAAATGGTAGAATTTTGAAACAATACTCAGTATCTTACTCTCCGAGATGGCTGCTAACACCAATCCACGCAAGCACATCCAAACAACTATAGACCCATCACTGGTATTCCATATCTAGCTATCTAGCCAAAATCCTTGAAAACAGAATGGCCAATCAATAGAATACCTACTTTGCAAAAATTACCTAATAGGAGACCTCCAATCGGGTTTCTAGTGAGGTCAATGTATGGACCGGCCACCGTTCCAGCAGAGGGGTATGCCTAATTATCCTAGACTGCAGCAAGTCTTGTCAACTGGTTCTTCTAGATCCCTCTGTGGCTTTTGGCATCATAGATCATGTTATGCATCTTCACATCCTACAGACGAAATTGGAAATGGACAACCTAGTGCTGAAACAAAACTGGCTTGTATCCTATAGGTCCCTAGGAAGCTCCCCTAGTTTGATTAAAAAAGACATATCATTGGGCTTTGTCCTTGATAGTAGCCTACACCTAGACAATGATGTCATAAACACTGTGAAAAGAGTACATCATCAAAAGCGGATGATAAATTAAACTAAAACTTTCATACCCAGAAAAGACCTAAAACTAGTAATCCTGACATGATTTTGATCGGAATTTACTACAGAAATGAACTCTTAGTTGGCCTCAGCAAAATCAGATATGTACCACTACGAACATTTTTCACGCCTCTGCAAAATTGGTAGATGGAGCCTGCCAAATGTAAATAACTCCCCAGGGCTTACAGATCTGCAGTGACTGTAGCAAAGATGAGCACTTAAGATCACTATTATAACTACAAGATTCTTCTTTTTAACACTCCTAATTGATTGGCAAAGAAAATCGATACCTCTGATGGCACACACACACACTTTATAGAACACAAATATGATTACACCTGGTAACCAGAAAAACCTTAACGCAAAAGATCCTCAAAGAAGCCTTTTCAAGAGCAACTCGCTAGAAAGAAAGCTGCCAATCTATTATATAAAATAAATGTAAGGTAATATAATAATTCAAAGATGAATACTGACATTACCCTAATTATGTGAAAGGTACATTAAGACTCCCACTCATTTTTGTTTTTGTTGACCCAATCATCATTGCTTTGGGTGCTTCAAATTTTCCCATTTCGCAACTACCATTCTTTAATTACATTTTCTGCATTTGTCCCACAAATCTTTTACAAGTTTGCATTTCATCCTCTGCTATGTATTAATATTGACTAGGCCTAATATATATGGGCAATTTGTAACTGTTTTATTATCTTACTGTTTTCAATGATGTACAGTGCTCTACCACCTTAGAGACCTGGTGCACACATTATAAAAAATTGTGGGCAAATATATGAAAGTAGATTATCTTTAAATTCCTCCTTGAAACCTTAAATCTGCCACTTTGGTTTTGACAAAGGATCCATGTTTTAAGCATACCAATCTAAGTGGCCATTCTTTTTTTCTCACATCTATCAGCTATTTAATAGACGAGCCTGTCTTGAACTCAACCCATATGTGTTTCTATAAAGCACTCAGTGCTCACCTCTGTGCCTAATAAACAGCCATACTATTGCTGAAACTGAGTTTTAGGGCACCTATATGCAACTATGTACTATTCAAGCATCACAATGAATCAATCAATTTTTGTCTACAGTCTCAAATACCAACTGTTTTCTTTCTTTGAGAAGAGCTTACTCCCTCATACGCAACCCTGCAGTCTTCTTAAGACCATTCTTTACTGAAATCGGCTCCACATTCCTAAGGTTACCCAAGATCTGTCTAACACCATTCTTTTTTCATACAAAATGGTTGATGGCTTCATCCTTCATGTTGTTCCATTAATCGTCAGCTGCATCACAACTTCCCTTCTCCTAGGGTTTTTATTCTTTTTAGGTGGTTGTTCTTTCTATGTGATTGCATACCTTACTTTTGCGGAGTCTGAGGAAAGCCCTTCAAGCTTACTTCAACAACATGTCTGCACGACAAAAAACAAAGTGAGGATCTCAATGGTATGGCAGTGGTGGAAGAGAAAGTAAAAACATACAGGCCCATATTTATACTTTTTGACGCTAAACTGCGCTAACGCAGTTTAGCGTCAAAATATTTTGCGCCGTCTAACGCCATTCTGAAGCGCCATGCGGGCGCCGTATTTATGGAATGGCGTTAGCCGGCGCTAGCAGACCGGCGCTGCCTGGTGTGCGTGGAAAAAAACCACGTAGACCAGGCAGCGCCGGCGTAGGGGGAAAATGGCGTTAGGGCGTCTTAAAATGGGGCAAGTCAGGTTGAGGCAAAAAAATCGCCTCAACCCGATTTGCGCCATTATTTTCGACGCCCAGACGCCATTTAAATGACTCCTGTCTTAGTAAAGACAGGAGTCATGCCCCCTTGCCCAATGGCCATGCCCAGGGGACTTCTGTCCCCTGGGCATGGTCATTGGGCATAGTGGCATGTAGGGGGGCACAAATAAGGCCCCCCATGCCACCCAAAAAAAAATAAAAAATGTAAAAAATTATACTTACCTGAACTTACCTGAATGTCCCTGGGGTGGGTCCCTCCATCCTTGGGTGTCCTCCTGGGGTGGGCAGGGGTGGCAGGGGGGGTCCCTGGGGGCAGGGGAGGGCACCTGTGGGCTCATTTTGAGCCCACAGGCCCCTTAACGCCTACCCTGACCCAGGCGTTAAATAGTGGCGCAAATGCGGGGTTTTTTGACCCGCCACCTCCCGGGCGTGATTTTTGCCCGGGAGCATAAATACGACGCATTTGCGTCGCCGTCATTTTTTTTAGACGGGAACGCCTTCCTTGCATCTCATTAACGCAAGGAAGGCGTTCACGCAAAAAAATGACGCTATTTGCCCATACTTTGGCGCTAGACGCGTCTAACGCCAAAGTATAAATATGGCGTTAGTTTTGCGCCGAATTTGCGTCGAAAAAAACGACGCAAATTCGGCGCAAACGGAGTATAAATACGGGCCACAGTGTAAAATGGAGAGCTAATTTGCCAACATATGAGCCAATCTAACTGATGGCAGCCCCTTGTTAATGTTTGGGAGCCTGGAAAAATATAACATTATTCTTAGATAAACATGTTCAATCTAGCAGAATTCCAAATTAATACAAACGTATTACTAGATACATCACTCAAGCATCAAATACAAACATCCAGCCAACTAGAATTTACTATTGGGCCTAACAATGGGCAGAGATGTGACCTAGTTTCTAGGGCTACCAACTTTAGAACATGGGGAACAACATCCTGTGATTCTGGGAAAACCACTAAGTCTCCCAGTCTTTAAAAAGGGAGGACATGTCTAAGTCTGGGTCTGTTGAAAAGAACGCTCAAGCCCTTTGGCTAGGTTTTTGTAAAAAAAAAAAAACTGCTAATAAAATGTGAACTGGAAGGGTGGTCAAGCTAATGAGCAATAGAAAAGCCTCTGAAAAATATGTCTACGTATTTGGAAGTCAAAAGCACTTAAAGAAGTCTTGTCCCACCGGAAAAAAAGGTATATTTTGGTAGATTTACTGAAGAAAGATTCATGGTAGGTTCTATGGTCAGAGGAAACCACCCAAGTGCTCACTAAGTAGCCGCAAGAACAGAAAAGGAAAACAGCTAGACACGGGAGGGAACCAGCAGAAGCAGACAGAGTTGTAGCTGTAAAGAGGTCCCCCATGCAGTTCAAGGCAAGTATTGGAAGCAGATGCGGAAGGATACTTATGAACACTTAATAGAAATAGGTGAGAGATGGATAATCCACCGGGCTGAGCCTAGGCATAACTGCAAAGTTTCAAGCCAATGTCTGAAAAAGGCTGGTCGAGGAAAGCCAACTGTCGAAAATAGAGGACTGATAGCCCACTCCACATATATTGTCAGCACTGTGTATGTTTGACAGCTGATCTGTCAAAACCCAGATCCAAAAAGGAGTCAAACTAGCAAGACAATTAAGTAGCCAACTACAAAGCAAACAATAATGCAAAGGAAGAAAGTGCACTGATGTCAGATTACTATGGATGTTTTAACTTCCAGAACAGTTGGGTAATGTCTAAGTGAAGTGGCCAGGTGAATGGAACCAGAAATTGATCAACTGGAAGAGATAAGCAAGACTGAACAGTTATTACTAGCCTTATTACTAGCCTCATTTGATCCCCTTCCATTAATTTTGAGATCTTATTTCTCCAATATATTTTTAGTAACTTTGCACTGAATGGCGAGATTATCACGTCACCTTTGGCTGTGGTCAGCTGGGGGTGTAGTTTTCACAGGTGGGTTTGTATGAAATTAATAATATCCATTATCTAGAAGCAATTCAACACCTTCCTTAAGCACCTCTATTCCAATCTTCTCCTAACCGCTAATTTCCCTTTCACTGGATGGTCACATGTAATAATCTGTATTCCACTGTGTTTACTATTTGCCAATTACGTCTTTCTACAACATTCTTGTATCTTGGCAAAATTAAACATACTACATCCTAATGTGTCCTATGGGATTAACACTGTGCAATAGCTGTATATTGATGGTCTAGACCAGTGGTTCCCAACCTGTGGTCCAGGGACCCATCGGGGTCCGTGAAGCCTCCTCAAGGGGTCAATGACTGCTTAGAAAAATCACTCATATTAAAAGATTAATAAACTGTATATAAATAAAGTGCTTGATGTACAAGGGAAGATTTGTAAACATACTCAAAATATCAAGGAATTTGAAATTGGAGGCTAAAAATTAAATCAGTATCCTCAGATTGATTCACGGGAGCAGTGTAGGTGCATCAAACATAATATAGTATGAACTATGCATGTCTTCAATTGAATTTAGAAAAGTTCCAACCTTCCTTTTAAAATTAAAATGTACGTGTTTGATAGAATGCTTGTTGCTGTATTTTTTTGTAGTTCAGATCATCAGCAATGTTTAGGGACCGGGGTCCTTCCATTAATAACTCAGTGGAGGTGGGGGATTCCTGTATTCCAATAATAATTCAGTGGAGGTCCCTGGGTTCCAGTAATGATAAAGTGGGGGTCCACAGAAGATTGGGAACCACTGGCCTAGACATTAATGATGTTAATGATTCCCTGGGAAATTAAGATTCCCCCATTGGAGAAATTCATACAGCTTTAAGATACCTCTACTGAAAAGCTTTTTATTTAATTGGGATCAAAAAAGCAAAGCATCTTATAGAACATGAGCATGGGAATATTCTAGCACGTATGTCTATTGTAGATTTCGTATATCTCTACTGTATTCCGTAATTTATTTCATCACTGTTGCTGAACCTTTTCCCAAAAGTTGGAAAAATGTCAAATACAATAATAGAGAAATTACAACGGTGCAAAACATGTTTGCCAAACAACACTGATGAAATTCCGAGGATTATCTATGTGCCTGTTTTCAACTGGTCGGTCCTTGTTTCTAGGTATGCTTTCTGTGAGTCCTCTTCATCCACTGACCTGTTATTGTGTCATACACATTTGTCTTCAGCCCACTACATCTTACAGCATGGGGCAATGGGCCAGCAACCGACTGAGTGATGGCATGCTGTCCTTTCAAATGGAGCATAGGGACTACTATGGCAAAGTGTGGTTCTAGAGACCAAACAATAATTTGTGTTATTAGCCAGTTTTTCTTTTTTTTAAACATTTTTGAGGGCCCTGCAGCTCGCTTCACAAACAAAGTTTTACAAAAAAATGACAAAACAAAGAAAGCAAAGGATTAGCATAGGTGAACCGGGTCAATGAAAATTCAGATTTTCAGTTTTGAGAAAATATTCATGGTTTGTGGAATGGGGCTAGTTAACTAGAATACTGTATCTACCTATTAAAGCACCATCCGCGGGGCTGTGAACAGGCATTTAAGCAGAAGGGAGGCCAAAAGATATTTAAAAGTTCATATCGTATAATTTTCTTAGGGTAACTATATGCTACACCATAGCTGACGTACATGGTCGTACTGCTTAAAAATACATATTTAGCACACAAGGGCATGGATACCTACACTCAGGTTCTCTTGCTAATAAACCTAATGGCACAAATTAATTGTTTCTGGCACAAGGCTACTATGTGGCACTTATTCTTCTTTTACTGTTTCATGTGTTCTTGTTGATAATTCCACGTTTTCTGATTTTGTTTCCAGACACCGTCAAACATAGGTAAATAACTTGTTTTAGTAAATTAGCTGAAAACGCAACTCTGGATACATCCTGGTTTTTGTACATGGGAGGATGGAAATAGCTATTTTATTTTTTTTAGGTTGAGCATAGTGCGCAAGTGCTGCTTTTCCGGCATGTTGGTATGTATATAGGCTTTTAACCCCTTCGCTGCCAGGCCTTTTCCCCTCCTGTGCCGTGCCTTTTTTTGGCTATTTGGGCCAATTCACGCTTAGGCCCTCATAACGTTTTCTCCACATAAGCTACCCACCCCAAATTTGCGTCCTTTTTTCCCCAAATCCTAGGGATTCTAGAGGTACCCAGACTTTGTGGGTTCCTCTGAAGGAGACCAAGAAATCAGCCAAAATACAGCGAAAATATTGTTTTTTTTCAAAACAATTGGAAAAAACGGTTGCAGAAGAAGGCTTGTGGTTTTTCCCCTGAAAATGGCATCAACAAAGGGTTTGCGGTGCTAAAATCACCATCTTCCTAGCTTTCAGGAACAGGGAGACTTGAATCACAAAACCCCATTTTTCGACACAATTTTGGCATTTTACTGGGACATACCCCATTTTTACTAATTTTTGTGCTTTCAGCCTCCTTCCAGTTAGTGTCCGAAATGGGTGTGAAACCAATGCTGGATCCCAGAAAGCTAAACATTTCTGAAACCTAGACAAAATTCTGAGTTCAGCAAGGGGTAATGTGTGTAGATCCTACAAGGGTTTCCTACAGAAAATAACAGCTGAAATAAAAAAATATTGAAATTGAGGTGATAAAAAACAGCAATTTTTCTCCACGTTTTACTCTAACTTTTTCCTGCGATGTCAGATTTTTTAAAGCAACATACCGTTACGTCAGCTGGACTATTCTGGTTGCGGGGATATATAGGGCTTGTAGGTTCATCAAGAACCCTTGGTTCCCAAAGCCAATAAATGAGCTGCACCTTGCAATGGGTTTTCATTCTATACAGGGAATACAGCAATTCATTTACTGAAATATAAAAAGTGAAAAATAGGTATCAAGAAAACCTTTGTATTTCCAAAATGGCCACAAGATAAGGTGTTGAGAAGCAGTGGTTATTTGCACATCTCTGAATTCTGAGGTCCCCATACTGGCATGTGAATTACAGGGCATTTCTCAAATAGACGTCTTTTTTACACACTGTCTTACATTTGTAAGGAAAAAATGTAGAGAAAGACAAGGGGTAATAACACTTGCTTTGCTATTCTGTGTTCCCCCAAGTCTCCCGATAACAATGGTACCTCACTTGCATGGGTAGGCCTAGCGCCCGCGACAAGAAACACAAAATGGACACATCACATTTTCAGAAAGAAAACAGACCTGTTTTTTTACAAAGTGCCTAGCTGTGGATTTTGGCTTCTAGCTCAGCCTGCACGTGGGGAAACCTAGCAAACCTGTGCATTTTTGAAAACTAGACACCTAGGGGAATCTAAGATGGGGTGACTTGTGGGGCTCTGACCAGGTTCTGTTACCCAGAATCCTTTGCAAACCTCACGATTTGGCTTCCCCTTCCATCCCTGCCTTTGGGGGGGGTGGGAGGGAACCCCAGGGAGGAGCTCCGGACCGAGGACGTAATGGTTACGTCCTCGGCACAGGAGCACTGTGCCGCAGGACGTAACCATTACGTCCGCGGCACAGAAGGGGTTAACCACGCTCACCGCAAGCCCATCACTATCACTCGTTCATGGGCTTGCTCTTTAAAACTTTTTAGTTAACGCCTTGGTCATCGTTCCTGATACATGGCTAACTGTACTTTTGCCGATACGTTTAACTGCGAGCGAACTTCTTTTTCCTTTTGTGTGCTCCTTCACGCAGATACCGCGGCGCCTTGAATCGGCTCGCTCATGTGAAAATGTATTACTTTTCATTTTCAATTTATGTGGCAAGAAAAGTCCGGTTAGGAGTTTACAACGCTAATAGCTCTAACTCGAGCAAATGCGAGACCCACTGCATTGCAAATGCTTGTTTTCGTGGTTTTGGCAGGGCGGCTTTTTGATGTACTTTCCGCAGTACTAACCATTTCTGTGATTTTGTCACAATACGTCTTGGGTAAGAGCGGTCTTGATATATGATGGCAAACAACGAGACAAATCCAGTGTTGAAATATACATTATATGCTACCAGCCTTTAAAGATGTACGGAAATAATCCACCATTGAGACATCCAGTGTCTTTAGCACTTGTGACCACAAAGGTCCAGATGTCTGTTGACAACATGGAATGTGATGGAGACACAATTGATAACGGCAGTCAGTGGCTACTACCACCCAAAAAAGGGTTCCTGAAGGTATTTTTATTTCCATGAAGATTGAACATGGCATATATGTTTAATTTGAAACATGTATGAGCATAAATCACTTCAGCTGACTCAGAGCATGTGGGCAAAAAACCTAGAAGCTTTACTAAGGAGAAGCAGGGATAGAAGGATCTGATCAGAGCACCAAGCCTCTGTGCTCGACTGGAACATGATCTATGTGAGTGAGTCTTTAGTGCCCTATGAAAGGCCCAATGATCCTAGATGTCTCATGGCTGCTGACAGAGTGTTCCTATGACGTGACTCCTGAGCACTTCAACAACAGTTATTGCAAGCTTTCTTCTCAAATAGAACCAGCAAGGCTGGTGCGGCTCCAGATCCGAGGCTACCTGCTGGCTATATAAATCAGGAAGTTTTTTCTACCATAACCTTGACCTTTCATGTTGACCACTTTGTTGGCCAGAGTGAGACCTTTAATCGGATCTGGACAATACCAGTAACCAAAGCAGTCATACTGCGGTGTACACTAAGTTTTGTGTACGAATAATTATTACAGCACAATTCTGAATCCTCCGTAGTCCCAAGTTAACTTCGACTTGGTAGCTGGAAAACAAGAAACAACAGTCAGTTCTACTGGGTAGTGTACCTGTAGTCTGTGGGGCATTGGCTGAGAATACTCAAAATGCCAGCATCACCTGAAATGTACATGTTCCTGAACATTTCTTTATGGATAAACCATGGTCCAGCCAGACAGAGATCTGCTTTATTGCCGAGGATGTAGGAGTCATCCCCAATACCAGATACCAAAGCCTACCAAAAGCTTCTCCGCTTTGGCCCCATTCAGGGACAGTATACTCTATAACATCTAGCTTTGAATATGCAGCAGACAGTTAATGATGGCGATATGAATTCCACTTCTTAACCTACACGCTTGCGTGTCATCTGAGTACGTATGATCAGACAGCAAATGACTAGTTGTCTTTAGTGAATAGTTAATCTGGGGGTGATGAGGAGGAGGGGCCTTGCAGTAATGTGCACAACAGATGCCCTAGAGCAGACCTCTATCCTACAATTTGTTGAGAGTGAGCAGAGCCCAGACTCTGCTGTCTTACAGTCCTGCCCAACTTCCCAGTCTTTCCATTATTTGGTTCAGTTTCACCTGAATCAGGTGCGCCACACAAAAGCAGGTTACAAGCATATGGAAGTATGGAACAGACTGGACATGGAAGATGCATTATGCAATTCATCCATCAATTTATCATACACAGATGCCATAAAGCTAACTTTGCGATCAATAGTGAGTGCCAGGGATGTCTTTTCAATCTTCACAGCTGCTTGAAGGCCATTCAGTATTAGATACTACATGCCCATCTAAAGCTTAAGACAGGGACACTCCAGAGTGTTAACAATGGTATAGCTTAGGAGTGGCACATACAACTTTATCCAGTGTTAAATTCTGTGGTGTTATTTTAGATCATACTTTCTCCATGAATGTCCATCAAGATCTTAGCATCTGCTTTTCTGATAATCATCTTCTGAGAATGGCATTACCAGGTCTCCCAAGGGAGTCCAATTCTACTGTGATGACATATTGTATCTTATTCAAGTTAGACTTTTTTAGTAGACTTTAACTGGGGCTTCCGACATATGCATTGCAAAGGCATACCATGTGCAAAACATGGAGATCCAGCTAATTTGTCACTGGAAGAGATGCAACTAGATAGATAGAAATAAGCACTGGGTGTCATTGTAGCAGGGGGTTTGGTTCAAATGTTTAAGTATAGTACATAAAGTGTTCTATAACCATGATCCTTCTGACTTCATCACAGACCTTATTTACATACTTCTGTACAATCTTGTCAATTGGAGCAGCTGTTACTAGACCTATCTAGAATAAAACAGGAACGGTAAAGCGGTTGATCACTCCATTTGTTAAGATGGAAACTTGGGTTAGCTCCCATTGCCAATTAGAAAGATATTATGGTCTTGCCTTATGTAAGTGCCAGAATTAGTCTGATTTTACAGATTTTTTAAGTGATTTTCCTGAATGGGTGGTTTATGTCCATGAGTGTCAAGCAGTCCATGTCATATGCCACGCTTTACAATGAATAAAATAACATCAAATCCAATGGAAGGCCATAGTACAGCATATCAAACATTCCACAAGTTCAATTAAATTTGGAGTGCAGGCCTGAATCCTTTGCACAGAGAAGCTCTTCTCTGATACTCACAGAGACAGACATTGCTCCGAACCCATGATGACTGCTGTCCAAAATATGATGAAGTTCTAGGAATTCCATAGCGATTCACAATCATATCCTCCTTGATTTCTCCGATCAGTGCTTAGAATCCATGGGCCATTAACTAGCACTAGAAAAGCTGGTTTCTTAAGTATCAGCATCACTACAGCTACCTTTAGATCTCATTTACAAACTTTGAAGGCACTGGTATCACCAGTGTCCCCAGAGTTTTGAACACTGATGCTGGAGCAAGCATCTTGGGTTGAAGGAGAGCAAGTTCATTTCTTGACCAAATTATCAGTTTTTTTCTTTATAGCTGGCTTACATACCACACTTAAAGACACAGAAGTCTTGTTATCCTTTGTGAAAGTGTCATAGTGTGCCAAGGTAGCATAAATGCGCAATCTCAGGCCTTGAGCAAAGAAAAATAAACGTTTCAGGAAGTTTAGTCTTGAAGACTGTATGCCACTGCTCAGCTGCTCTTAAATATAGCAAGAGGAACGGTCAAGCAAGACACAGGGGTGAAGGTTTTGAAATGAGGCAGGTCCACACATGCGGTTAGGTTCCCCTAACTATTTTCACTGATATGGCAGTGACTTCACACTCCTTCCTCTAGCTAGGACAGTCACATAATACACAAGATAGACTAGGTACAACCAAGAGCACAGGAGTAGCAAACAGTATCACAGGCCTTAAAATACAGTGTTGGAGTGCTGTGAGCACACCAGCAACTCGTTGAAAGCCATCAAGGACTTGATCACTGTATGCACTGACAGCCTTGTGCTCCTCAACCCAATGTCAAGACCCTGACCTCAGGCCAGTTGATACAGAAACTCAGGCTACTGAAACATCCTTGTAAGGAACTGGAGCACAAATGGAGATTAACTCAAGACACCATGGGTAGGGACATAATCAAATCTACCCTCATACGCTACCACCAGCAGATACGGAATACAAAGTGTACAGCTCTTGCAAAATAAATAGATACGGGCACAGACAGCAGTAAGGAAACCATGATCATCAAAGATATGGCAGCGCCTCCAGCAACACCATCTACTCACAAGACCTTTGCAACAAGTTCTTGGAATTCAAAATCACCTCTATATATGCCAACTTCAACCCTCAAACTGACCATCACTGTCACAACTTAACTTCCCTTTGTGACTGAAGAACGAACACCAACCTCGTGGCCTGCCATCATCACTGTTGAAATAGCCTTTACCATGAAAACCATCCATGGGCCCATATGATCCATGCCCTCAAGAACCCTTCACCAAAGGTTCCTACCGATCAGTAAAGCACTAACAGCTACCTTTACCACCTCCATCAACTCAGTCACATTCATGGACACCTGGAAAAATGCCACTGCTTACCCAGTCACACTTTCCAACTGCAGACCCATTTCCCTCCTACCATACCTAGCCACGGTCCTAGAGAACTCATTCAACTGATGCAAACTCAGGAACCACCTTGATGCTATGCCTGCCCCAATTCAGGTCCAACCACGCTACAGAAGAACCACTCATACCCGCCACAGTTATCTGCATGATACTTGACAGAGGAAACACAGCAGATCTCATTACATGGACCTCTCTGCAGCTTTTGACATGGTCACACACCTCACCCTTATCAGGAGCCTGCACAAGACTGTACAATCCATGTGCCTGCACACCACTGGAACTGCTTCTTCTGAAAGATAGACACAAGCTGTCGGCCTGGTACCTTACTCCTCGGAACCCTGCAAACACTAAATTACTGAACAGAGTGACTAACCTGTGAAAAGCGGTCCAGCAGGACCAAGCAGATCAACCAAGCAAGTTGTACAGAGCACTTATTCTGGAGGAACACCAAGAGGAATGGGACAACATAAGGAAACAGCTGACTGCTGATTGTTTGACAGCTTCCTTGTATTACACTTCACGCTAGTCTGTCATCTACCTCTCAGTGTGCAAGTGCCTGTTAATTCGCTTGAGAATCATTTAAAACATTAGTTCTTTCTCTTCTTCACTAGACTTCAACTAGTCTCTGGATTTCACACACGCTGCGTGGTTTCCTTCATGGCTCTCTATGGTTAGCACACATTACGTGATTCACAAAATGATAATTAAGTATCTTGTAAATATTCAAGTACCTTGCATTTGTGTTCACCAAGTTCTTTTACTGATGGCTCAATCGGGATTTCTTTGTCTCAGGTTCCTGACTTGCATGCTTGCATGAAAGAGATAAACATTGAATGTACTTATCTTTCTCTTGTCTCTTATGTTTTGCAGATCGTCGAGAACTCTCTCTGGGAAGCTCAAGGTTCACAGAGGGCGAAGATTTCCTGGTTGTGCAGGTCAGCCGGAGAAACAAAGGTGATGTCTTCACTGGAACTTTGATGGCCTAGCAGAGGATGAGGTCCATGGGAGAGGTACATATACCCTCCTGAAATCAAAGATGGCTCCCACCATCACATGGCGATTTCCAGAAACCTCCAGTTTGTTCCAGAACATTCTGGCTTGTTCCAGATGGATTGCCATTTGCTATTAAAGTCTATTGACTAGCTTGCTCCAGAACCTTCTGGCTTGTTCCATAACCTTTGGTTTGTTCCAGATAGACTGCAATGTGTTTTCAAAGTCTATTTAGAAGTGAATTGACAACCTTGTTTTCTTTTACCAACAGTCTTAAATTATGTTTTTTCATTAACATTTTATTACATTGTAACACTTGTAGCTCTCCTATGCCCTCAACGCTTTGGGAACCATCTTTTTTCATCCCCACAAACGTACCCAAAGAGACCGACCCCCTGGGAGGTTGTGTAAAACATCAGACTCTGTAAATTGGGTGCCCATGACAATGCAGAAGCCTAAAGGCTCATCACTCAGCCCCACTCTCTTCAGTGCATACATGATCCCTCTGATCAGCATCATCCGCGCTCACATCAACATCCTCTTCTATGCTTACAAAACGCAACTCATACTATCCCTCTTGGACCAGAGCACCCAAAATAAAAAACAAGATTCCACCTTGCATTACTGAAGTTGCTAACTGGATGAAGGGCAAATATCTCAACCTCAACACCAACACAACAGAAGTAGTGATCTTTGGAAAGAACAACTCCCCATGGGGCTCCAAATGGTAGACAGCCAAACCTTGACCCAAACCCAGTACCAGGAACCTTGGCACATCATTGATAGCACATTGGATATGACCATTCAAGTAACTGTATCCTGATTCAATACCCTGAAGATTCTGAAGAAGATCTTCAAGCAACACTGGAAGAAACAATCATTTACATACCACTCACCAGCAAGTTGGAGTATGGAAACATCCTCTACACAGGGATCAGCAAGCAACTCACAAGAAGACTACAAACCATCCAGAATTCAGGAGCCAGATTCATCATCAACCTCTCAAACAGAACTCATATCACACCACACCTCAGGGAGCTCCACTGACTCTCTCTCTCTCTCTCTATATATATATATATATATATATATATATATATATATATATATATATATATATATATATATATACACACACACACACACACACACTCATTTTAAACTCTTCACACACACATTCAAGGCACTACACAACTTAGGTGCCACATACCTAAATAGTGTTACAAAAGAAGGTTAACCCAATAACCCTTTGTGAGCTTGGGAAACAGAATCAACTAAAGTCAGTGACCAACAAGGGGGTATTTTGTAAAACAGTATATACTTAGCCCAGCTACTTAGGCATCTGACGCATTGAATCAAATCATATTAATTAAATGCAATCAAGTGTTTAACTGTATTAAAGCAAATACACTAATCAATTGAACTGAATAAACAAAAACAATCATGGGCAGCAAAATTAATTAAACGAATGAATGAAAAACAGGTGTACAAACAACGCTATTGCATTAAATGTATGTATATTACAGAATATCATACACTGGTAGAGGTGCAGAGCAAAAGCAATCACACACGTTCAGTGTGTAGTTTGTCCATGTTGTACCACTAATCGTGCCTCAGACCACTGTACGTAAAATCCACTCTCAAAAAAACAATCAGATGAACATATCCTTGAGCTGTGGAATTTGCTCTAATATGTTGTTCTGCTTTCCCTCGTATCTCATAACCGAGCTTACAGAATCTCTCTGGAATGCACTTCTGAGTTTAAAGAAGACATTTATTGTTATTAATTCCCCACCAAGAGGTTCCTGAGAGACGAAATTAGTAGATTGGAAGCACACGTTCAAAAGTAGTTGCAGCAATGAAAGCAAAATATATCAAAGTACTTCTCAGTTGCAATGTACACAGCAAATATAGGTGATTATATCATAGCATAACTTCAGAGCAAAGCATAAAAGTCAAAATTCATCACCGTATGGGCAAGGCTGTAGGGCCTATATTCAGCGTCATCTTTCTGGGGTCTGCAAGTTGAAGACTCTGGTCAACTACGAGAAAGAGAGATTTTCTATCCAAACGGGAGACAGGCAACTGACGTCTAGCTCCTGTATGAAGTCAAAGCAGATTCAATCTACCCCACTGTAGCCCAGAGTCATCTTAAAAGCAAACTCAGTGTGAGAGCCGAAGAACCTTGGAGAGTGGCCAATTCTCCTAAGCCCCCGAGCTCTCAGACTGGATTGTGAGGTAAACACAAAATCTACGTGCTCTTATCAGCTAAGGTCTGGTGTGAAGAAAACAGCTTGGTCCATCTTATGGAAAAACACAGCTTGGAAAAACACAACTCATCTGCAATGTCTCAACTGCAATGTCTAACCCCACGTTAAAGCCAATAGGCAGCTAACCTAAATAGCAAATGTAATGTCTAATGCCATGTCAAAGCCAATAGGCAGCTAAACTGAATACAGAATGTAATGGCTAATGCCATGTCAAAGCCAATAGGCAGCTAAACTGAATACAAAATGTAATGGCTAACGCCATGTCAAAGCCAATAGGCAGCTAAACTGAACAAAAAATATAATGTGCTACTGGTGAACATTGAGCAACTAATATGCGCAGTGGTGAAACACAAAGTCATTGGTCAAACACAATTAATAGTATCACATAAGTAAATTACAGAATAACAGTGGAACGGTGGCAATGTTTCGGTCTCTATAGTGTTAAGTTCCAGAAACCATCCCATGGACTAATTGTATTTCTGAAATCTGAGGTACCGTAAGATGCATCATTCCCCCTGGGGTGAGAGAAATGGACCAGATGTGTTTCATTAATACTGGTTAAGTATGCCCAACAATGGCAGAGCAGTAAGCTGTATTCTGGAAAGGCATCAGCACTAGCACGTTGTGGAAAAGCATGCACCAATAGCCGGTTGTGAATCAAACATACCAACTATCCTTTCTCAAATTTGGAGTCACAGCTCCTTCCACCAACCTGAATACAAAATGTAATGGCTAACGCCATGTCAAAGCCAAAAGGCAGCTAAACTGAACAAAAAATATAATGTGCTACTGGTGAACATTGAGCAACTAATATGCGCAGTGGTGAAACACAAAGTGATTGGTCAAACACAATTAATAGTATCACATAAGTAAATTACAGAATAACAGTGGAACGGTGGCAATGTTTCGGTCTCTATAGTGTTACGTTCCAGAAACCATCCCATGGAATAATTGTATTTCTGAAATCTGAGGTACCGTAAGATGCATCATTCCCCCTGGGGTGAGAGAAATGGACCAGATGTGTTTCATTAATACTGGTTAAGTATGCCCAACAATGGCAGAGCCGTAAGCTGTATTCTGGAAAGGCATCAGCACTAGCACGTTGTGGAAAAGCATGCACCAATAGCCAGTTGTGAATCAAACATACCAACTATCCTTTCTCAAATTTGGAGTCACAGCTCCTTCCACCAACCAATCAGACACCCCCACTCTGCAGGACTCCTATTCGCACACACCTCACGCATTAAATAAACCACATCAGGAGTGTTACATTGCTCTTAAAGCATGGTATGACCTACCACGCCCCATCAGAGCCTCTTCCTCTCATCTTAAATTCAGCAAAAAAAATGAAGACCTGCTTTTCAATTAATCAATCTACTCTAGGCAGGGCTAGGCACACACACACCTGCTCAGCACCAGCATACCCTTGCGGATTGTAGTGTGCTTTATAAATACAGATAACATAAATTAAAGGATGAAAAATAAACATATGAAGAATGCAAGTCTTTTAAGTAAGAGTAAATAAAGTTTCAGACTACTTTACAAAAACTCCCAGTTTTAACTTTCCCCCCAAACAAAACAGCTCAAATTCAATTGGAATGGTGTGGGATGTTCAGTAAAGCTGTACAACTAATAATAAAGAAAGAAGGGTGTTCCACCATTTCATAAGTCAATGCCAGTCAAACCAACTCTCAAAATAAATTGTCACCAGTAAGGTGAACAATGTCACAATAGAAAATAGCTGCAACAGTTGCCATCCAATTCACTTGAACCTGCACAACTAAAGGAGACTTAAGCAACCTGGCATTAAGGATTACCTCAGTCCATGGAAATGCAGAATCCAGGCACTACTCCAAGTTTGCTGAAATTATTTTAACCCATACATTTACGTGCAAGTTGTGTCTGCCAGGCTTAAAATTGTAAAATATCTAGATCAAGCTGTAGCACTACTTACAATAAATAGGACTGTCCAAAAGGTGATACTACTTCTGTGAAAGATAATACAAAGTTAACCGAAATGTATAATTAATGAAGAAATATGCCTAGTAACTTTAATAATTTTGCGGCATTCACAGTATTTTCTTAGTGCCTAAGTTACATGCAACTGAAGTGGTTCCAAACGTATCCCCATCAACAAGATTTACTTTAACAGAGATCGTCCCCAAACAATTGCAAAGTGAAGCGCCCGCCTTCAATTATTTTCAGTTGTTCTAGTTCAATACCAGACTATCCTTGGTCCTTGAGGAGTACACAGGCTATAAACAATCAACTGTTGCTTGATGAAATGATGGGGTACATGGAGACTGGGGGTACACGCAGCATGCACAGTTGCAGCACACTAATCACAAACAGTCATTATTGGCTTGAAAAAATGATGCTGTGATCCAGGGGTGATGCACACAGACCTCTCTCACAATCACTGAGAGCAGGTGAAGATGTAATGATGCAGGATGCAGGCACACTGGTGACTGGTGAAGCTACAATCCAGGCACACAAGCCTCCGACGATCATCCAGCAGTGATAGATTTGAATCATGCCGGCTTAGAGCTGCAAACCAGAGACTGAACAAATCGGGCTGATAATGGTTCCAGTCTCGGCAGATTCAGCACCTGCAACCTGCTCAAAGCAAGTATCACATGCTGAACACAATCACTGGCTGAGCAGATTCTATATACTATTGAATGTATTTTCTGTTTATTATTATATCAAATGCAAGATTTTTTCATTGTACGTTTGAATGTCTATATCAGTCTTTGAAGATACTATGGCCCTCATTACAACCCTGGCGGTCGGTGTTAGGGATTTGAACCCTGGGAGTTTTCGCCATCCAAGACCGCAACTTTAACACACCGACTGCCAGGATGGTATCGGCGGCTGGGCTGGAGGGGGCCATCACAATCCCACCCTTGGGATTACGACCCGGCCTAGTGCCATGGTTTTCATGCCAAACTTGCTGCCACGAAAACCATGGTGGAATCCCTTCCCTGGCACTGATAGGGGTCTCACCCGCCCCCCTCCGCCGAGTCTTCCCCCACCCTTCCCCTCCCTCTCCTGCCCCCTGCACATACACACCCACACGCGCTCCCATATACACACACGCATACCCACCACCGCCCACGCATGCACATACATACCCACACACCAACATAGCTTGTCACACACATGTATTCACAACACACAATACTCACAATCACTCATTCACGCATGCATCCAATGCGACTCACACCCCATGCACGCATACCAAAACATACACACACACACACCCACAACACCCCACACCCCCCTCTCCGGTCAGAGAACCAGACTTACCTGCTTTCAGGGGTCCTCCAGCTGGAGACGGTCTGCGGCGCTGCTGTCAGCAGCAGCGCCCGCCAGCAAAACACCGCCAGGCCGTATCATTGCTCATGATACGGTCGGCTGTGTTTTGCTGGCGTGGCGGTGCTGCTGTCAACAGTGCCGCCTTACCACCGTCCGCCGCCATGACCGTCGGCGGTGTTCCGCCGGCATTCTGGTGGAACACCGTTAGTAGTCATGATACACGTAGACGGCTGGTAGCCACGGCGGCAGTATGTTGGTGGCCGTCGCCGCGGCGGTAGATGGTCAATACCGCCAATGTTGTAATGAGGCCCTATGTGTATTGTAATGCACCATATTCTTCACAGATGATAGCACATCCAATCTGGGAGAAGCAGAACTAAACTACAATTCTGCACCAATTAAAGTATTTCTCATGCATGATCCTTTTTGATAAAAAATGGAACACTGCTGTATTGCTCCTTCAGTGTATGATATCAATAAGGCTCAAAATAAATATAGAGAAGGGATTTATATAAGTGCTTTCAGTGCAATGCACAGGCAAACTGTTAAGCTCTAGAGTTACTTAAGGTTCTGACCAAACTGTGCACAAAGGTAGCAGCACTGAGACCACGCATGGCTGGCAGTAACTAAGAAAATTTGCAGTGTACTAAAGTTGGGCCGCACAGCCTACATATGCTTGTCGGTCACTTGAGGAAAGGATGTGGTTTATGAGGAGAGACATACACGCACACACAGTCATCAGTCACTAGAAGAAGTGATGTAGGGAACAGATAAAGGCCTTGCGGGCACACTGATCCCTCACAATCATCGGGAGCTGGCAAAGATCAGCATGCAGCTGGTGAAGATGCTGAAATGCAGAGTACAGGCACAAGGGCCTCTTACAATTACTGGGCAATGCTGAACATGAAACACGTTGGCTGGGGGCAGCATGCAGGTTGTGGTGAGCAGTTCACGGTGTCAGCAAGCTGCATTTTGAGATCTCATGGTAAGGTACTCATGCTGAAATCTACCTCTGGCTGGCTGAACTGGCTGTTTTTCATGCCTCCTGTGCCTTTCAGCACCAGCGGAGTTTCCTCTCAGCAGCAAGGCTATAGTCCTTTCCCAAGAAAAAGAGAGAGCCATGGATTCTACCTTTGGTCCCCACCTTCCTCTAGTCTGGTATATAGAGTTCCTGGCGTTAATATATCAATACTTGATAAACTGGAGGGGTCAGCTTATATGGAATCCTAGTGTTTTTTTAATCCACCCTATTTGTGGGCATGCACCTAGTCAGATTTGCATACCCTGGCAGTTTTGGGTAGAGCAAGGTTTCTGTGGAGCAAGGAAAAGCAGATGTGGGTCTCACACCCATTCAAGTGAGATACATACATTTTGAAGAGCGAATTCTGACCTGCCAGATCACTTACATGGAATACAAGGAGCTTATCCAATTTCATATCTTTCAAAACAGTATGCTTACAACAGGACCTTATATTATCGGGGTTACACTACACATGAAACTAGTGTAAAAATATGGATACGAGCAGATGAACAAAAAAATCACATTTAAAAAACAAAAATCTAAAACACTTTGTTAGTGAGAATCCTAGCCTACATTTGTTCTCAGAGACAGAACCAACCATTGCCCTATAGCCTCCAAAGCTCTGGTGACTGGGTTGCTGCCTTAGCTACGGAAAATATCCTTGAGAAGGGGAAGCGCTATCCTGTGTGTACATAGTCTTTCACCTCTAATAGAATAAACTGGGCTAGTCTTTGTACATGGTTAGGGTGTTTTCCTTCTAAGTGTGGAATGGTAGCCCATTACTGGGTGATGCATAGTACCCCTTTGGTAGGTGAGAGCACCCAGTAACCAGTTACTGCACTTGGTCACTTAGTGGCTTGCTGCTGAACAAGTTGCCACAGCAAGCAGATATTTTGGTTGTGTGCAATCTGTGTTTATACTTTTCTGTGAGAAAGCAGTGTTTTAGTTGACACACTAGTACACCAATATGTACAAACATATCACAGCAGGCCCTTTATGTTTATACCTAAAAGGCATTAAATATGTGTAAATAACAAGGCATCACACTCTACAGTACAGGTGAGAAAGTATTGTGTTGATGATGCAATAAGTGTTATAATGAGGACCAAATCCCACCCCAGGAGGTAAGAGCAGAGTAAATCCCCGGCCACATTTGGGACAAGCGAGGAGAAACTGGCACCCTTCCTTTTGTATATTCCAGGAAGGCAGGTTTTGCTCTATGTGGGGGATTGGCAGGGAGCCCAAGTCTTTCTATGAGGGATGTTCCCCATGCTATGACTCAAGGCCACATTCTTCATCCAAGTGTTGCTCTCAGTATTGGTCACAGCTTAACCTGCCGAAACTCAGTTGCCATCAGGGGGTGAGCCAGTTATCTCTACCTAACATATGCAGCGACCTACAACTATCAAAAGTGCCTCAAGCACAAGTAGGCACACTCCACATTTGACTGCAAGAAAGATAGGGTCAAGGGATTATATACTGTGCAAATTTAGTAAATAGGGGCAAGCAGGCAGTCACCTTTAAGAAATCCACTACTATACTTAGCAACTACCAACCTTTAGCACCATTGTGGCCCACTGATGGGGCTGGTAGTTACCAACATTAAAAAGAGCACCAATTTGAGTGTACCCAAATGCCTAAAACACCGGTCAATAAACTTGTTGGATGGGACCTTTGCACTAGAAACATGCCTCGGTTTTTAGAATATGTTACGTTGATTTGTGCAGTGAGCTAATCACACAAGAGGGGATCCAGGCTCCTGGACAGGTGAGTAAAGGTGTGGTCCCCAAGGTTCCTACAAGAAGAAGCAGGTCCTCAGCTACTTGCGGAACTCAACAAGTGAGAAGGAGGCTCTGATGTGTAAAGGGAGGTTGTTCCGTGTCTTGGGTGTCATGAAGGAGAATGAACGACCTCCAGTTTTGCTTTCGTGAATGCAGGGAGATTGTGCGAGTGAGTGAGGCAGAGCATAGGTGTCTGTTGGATTGGTAAAAGCTTATGCGAGTGTTCAGGTATTCTGGTCCTGTGAATTGGCTGCGCTTGAGAATGGGGAAGACAGTGAATCTTCTGGAATAGTGGTGTGATGTGGGTGCAACATAGGAGGTCGAGTACGAGTGTTGCAACAGTGCTCTAGATGATTTGGAGTCTGTGTAGGAGTTGTTTAGAGATTCCGGCGAGGAGTATGCTGTCGCATTCCAGCCTGCTGGTGAAAAGTTCTTGGGTGATGGTCCGTTTGGTGTTCTGAGGCAAACATGAAGATCTTTCGAAGCATGCGTAGGATGTGGAACCATGAGGTGCACACTGCATTGACTTGAGATGTCATACTGAACTAGTTGTTATGAGTGATCACTAGGTTTTGCTTGTGGTCTGTGGGTGTTGGTCCTAGCACCGACGGCCACCAGCTGGAGTCCTATGGGGAGGTCTTGTTACTGTAAACCAGTACCTCTGCCGTATCAGGGATGAGCTTCGGCAGCTGGGTCGCAACCAGTCTGCTACCATGGCATGGTCACACAGGTGGTCAAGCTGTTTCTGGTGGTGGTAGTCTTATCCATCAGGGAGAGGACAAGTTGGGGGTCATCCAAGTAGACGATGACAGTGATGTGTTGTGATCAGATAATGTGGGCGAGCAGTGTCATGTATATGCAGAAAAGAGCAGGGCTGAAGCTTTCTAATTCAGTTTCTTGGTCTCTAATGTAAAAGGTGGGAGCCTCACCCTTAGGGTTGTTCCTGTGGGGAAGGAACAGATTCACTTGAGATTGGATCTTTGTATGCCAATCTCCGCATACAAGTCTTCTGATGCGGGTGTTACGGAAGACCGTGGACAGGTTGAGAAGGATGAGGGCTGCTGTTTCTCCTTGATCCAAGATAATTTGATTGTCGTCAGTGGTTGCGATGAGTGCGGTTTAGGTGCTGTGGTTCTTTCTAAATGCTGATTGAGATGTCTAGAAGACGGTGAAGTTCCAGGTGGGTTGTGAGTTGCTGGCCTTGATAGCCTTCTTAATCACTCTCGCTGGAGCATGGTGATGGGTAAGAAATTGCTCAGTTAATTTGGGTCGGCTGTGGGCTTCTGGAGGAGAATAATATAATTAGAAGCAGATTGCTAACGGGACACTAAACCCAGAGCCTTTAGACCGCACAACTGCCCACAGTAATTGCAATACGTCTATCTAAGTGACATATATAAAATAATTCAACAACTAACATATCAGAAAAATGTTGATTTGAAATTTGCTAAGAAAGATGGCGGTACATTTGTTGCTTCCAACGCTGACCACCTACGATACCTGAAGAATATCAAATTACATTTAAGACAGAGAAGGCCAGGGATGTTATGTTAATTATCTCAAGTAGCTGTGATTTGCATACCCAAATCATCTGGAGAACCTACTACCAGAGGCTTCTGAACTATTGATAGATTGTTGTTACCATATGAATGCAAAGTTCCTCTCTTTGATTCGCTCACAAAGATGAGCTATTTCTGAAATGATGGGACTTCAGGTTAAATTCACAAACAAACTACTGAAGGTCTTCATTTCCAATGTAAGCTTCTGAACAGGGTAAAGGACACCCAGACCTCTATACTGCACCTTAAGAACATTATACACAGGTAGTCAGAAGTAATACTATGAACCATCTGGTGGGAAAATGGATTAATCATTCCCATCAGGTTTACTGAAAATAATTATCCTCTGGCAGGGAAATGAAGGAACACTACTGAAGATAAACATTGAATTACATGTTACAAAACCACCACGTTAAATTCAGCCACATTATAGCAAGATATTCTTTCTGTGTACTCCTAGAAATCAACAAATTGTATTCACCTGCAGTGCACAATAAAGGAACAGTTTGTTACAATATCAGAGTATTCATCCAGCAACCCTCAAACTTCTTCCATACTCCCAGTTTCTAAGGTTACAAAGGTTAACAACAGAAGAGGATACTTACAAAGAAAAGCAAGCCTATGAAAAAAAGGGCATGAAATATTTTGCAAGAAAGGAGATCTACAAAAAGTGATAAATGAAGCACATTAACCCCCTGGTCGCCAAGGACGTAATGGTTACGTCCGGTGGCGCGGCGCTAAGGCGCCAGGGATGTAACCATTACATCCCACCCACCAGACACAAGGAAAGAATTAAAAAGAAAAAAAAAGAGAAGGTGATGGTATGGCCATCCCACCCCACCCCCAGATAAATGGGGACAAAGTTGTTCTGCCCACCGGTGGGCAGATGGGGCAATTACCCCCGATCCACTCCCAGGGTGGGGGGGGGGGGGGGGGGGGGGGGGAGAGGGGAAGAAAGCCTACTAGATGCCAGGGAATTAAAAGAAAATTGTAGGGTGGTGGTGGCTACCAACCAGTATAGAAATGGTTATGCCCCCACCCCAACTGAAGGGGGTAACAGTCTTTCAGCGCTCCCTCAGCACATTAAAACATTTTATCCTATGGCAAGCAAGAGGACATTTGATTATTTTGGGTTTTGGTTTTACATTTGGGCCATGAGAGCTTGTCTAATTCTCAAAATTGTCCCACTTTTCGGACTTTGGGATGCTACCATGTAGAAAAATCTACGAGACCTAGACACATCTAAAAACTAAACATCTGGGTGAGTCCAGGGTGGTGAACCTCCAACTTTGCTGGAAGTCACACATTTTTGTGATGGAACCTTCCGGAATCTGCAGGAATCCACCAAATACTACCACCCAGCATGGTCACATCTATACTGATAAAAATTCTGCCCCACTTGTCAGCCTAAAAACATATTTTTTTTCAAACTGCCCTTTTGGACCTGCTTTGGTTCCCCCTAATTTTTTACATGTTTTTGGCTCTTCCCTGTTACAGACACTTGGCCCACCTACACAAATGAGGTATCATTTTTACCGGGAGGCTGAGAGGAACATTGGGTGGTAGGAAATTTGCTCAGGTGCAGTGATCTCTCACACAAAAATGTGATTTATTTTTTTTAGCTAACTTTGAGGTTTGCTCAGGGTTCTGGGTAAGAAAACACTGAGGAATCCATGCAAGTCACACCTCCCTGGACTCCCTCGGGTGTCTAGTTTTCAGAAATGTTTGGGAGGTTTCCCTATATGGCTGTTGAGCCCAGGACCAAAAACGCAGGTGCCCCCCTACCCCTTGCAAAAACAGGTAGTTTTCTATTTGATAATTTTGATATGTCCACATAGTGTTTTGGGGCATTTCCTTTCGCAGGCACTAGGCCTACCCACACAAGTGCGGTAACATTAGTATTGGGAGACTTGGGGGAATGCTGGGTGGAAGGCAATTTGTGGCTCCTCTCAGATTCCAGAACTTTCTATCACTGAAATGTGAGGAAAAAGTGTTTTGTTTTGCCACATTTTTAGGTTTGCAAAGGATTCCGGGTAACAGAACCTGGTGAGACCCCCACAAGTCACTCAGTCTTTGATTCCCCTAGGTGTCTGGTTTTCAAAAAATGGACAGGTTTGGTAGGTTTTCCTAGGTACCGGCTGAGCTAGAAGCCAAAATCCACAGCTAGGCACTTTCCAAAAACACAATTTCAATGTAAAAATGTGAGGCGTCCATGTTATGTTTTCTGTTGTGGGCATTAGGCCTAACCATGCAAGTGAGGTACCATTTTTATCAGGAGACTTGGGGGAACACAGAATAGCAGAACAAGTGTTATTGCCACTTATCTTTCTCTACATTTTTTCCTTCAAAATGTAAGACAGCGTGTAAAAAAATACTTCTATTTGAGAAAGGCCCTGTAATTCACAAGCTAGTATGGGCACCCCAGAATTCAGAGATGTGCAAATAACCGACGCTTCTAAACACCTTACCTTGTGTCCATTTTGGTTTCCTTGATACCTATTCTTCACTCTTTATATTTCACCAAATGAATTGCTGTATACCAGGTATACAATGAAAACCCATTGCAAGGTGCAGCTCCTTTATTGGCTCTGGGTACCTAGGGTTCTTGATGAACCTACAAGCCCAATATATCCCCACAACCAGAAGAATCCAGCAGACTTGAGGGTACATTACTTTTGAAAATCTGACATCGCAGGAAAAAGTTAGAGTAAAACATAGAGAAAAATTTATTTTTTCACCTCAATTTCAATATTTCTTTTAATTTCAGCTGTTATTTTCTGTAGGAAAACCTTGTAGGATCTACACAAATGACCCCTTGCTGAATTCAGAATGTTGTCTAGTTTTCAGACATGTTTACCTGTCCAGGATCCAGCATTGGTTGCACACCCATTTCTGTCACTAACTGGAAGGAGGCTAAAAGTACAAAAAATAGTAAAAATGGAGCATGCCCCAGTAAAATGCCAAAATTGTGTTGAAAAATGTGATTTTCTGATTCAAGTCTGCCTGTTCCTGAAAGCTGGAAAGATGGTGATTGTAGCACAGCAAACCCTTTGTTGATGCCATTTTCAGGGGAAAAACCATAAGCCTTTGTCTGCAGCCCTTTTTTCCCATTAAAAAAAAACAGAAAAAAAAACGCTGTATTTTGGCTAATTTCTTGGTCTTCTCCAGGGGAACCCACAAACTCTGGTTACCTCTAGAATCCATAGGATGTTGGAAAAAAGGACGCAAATTTGGTTTGGGTAGCTTATGTGGACAAAAAGTTATGAGGACCTAAGTGCGAACAGCCCCAAGTAGCTGAAAAAAGGCCTGGCACCTGAGGGGGAAAAGGTCTGGCAGCAAAGGGTTTAATGTATCAGGCTTAACATTAGACAGGATTTAATAATAGACATTAAATATAAAAAAGCACCCATTAATGCTGTCTCTAAATTTTCAAAGTCCTTGAGAAACATTAGAAAAATAAATCAATGAACAATGAAACATGTGCAAGTAGAACCCGACTTTCAAGGTCTTTGCCAGAACACCATATTTTCATACCATCAGTAAAGTGATATTGAAAAGGTTAAACAAAATTTTTAAAAAACCCACTGTAGACACATTGAACAACAATCAACCAAAGGAAACATCCATGCTTGGATTTAATTCAGGGCACCAGCATAATTTGTTGAGAATACATCATTCACCCATGCAGTGGAAAATAAATGAAAGGAATACGCCATTTGTGAAACAACTAATTGGATATGTTGATTAAAGCACTCATGCAGACTTATCTGGAGGAAAAATAGAACAGATAATAAAAATAAGACGATAAGAACACAAGAAGAATATCAGAACTAAAAACCCACTGTTGTAATACATTTTCAGGAATCTTAACACAACATCAGCAAAATAAAATGTCAAATATAGAAAAATACACAAATAAGGAGCATAATGTGTTTAAAAACATGCTGCTACAAAAGTAGATCTGGATGAAATATAGCATTCAATAAGGGAACTCTATGTCTGAGCCGAAATGACTTGTGTTTTACAAACTGTTGGTGATATTATATATGTCACTAACTGTGTTCAAATTCAGTGTATAGTTACATTTTCATTAAATCCCTGTGTTGGAAACTTGCCCTTTATGCGGGGTCACCCAATTGTTTCAGCCTTTTTACTGAGCCCTATTTGTGTTGGCTTTACAACTCTGTGCACTTTACCTCTGCTAACCAGTAGTAAAGTGCTTGTCCTCTCCTGTTTAAGCACAGTGAAATTTGCATACACCTAATTGGCACATTTAATTTACTTGCAAGTCCCTAGTATGTAGTACTAGCTTACCCAGAGCCTGTAAATTAAATACTTCTAATGGACTTTCTCCTCTCACTGTGCCACCCACTGCAGAATCCCTGTACTGCAGATCTCCAGACCTGTCACTGTGATCTGGGCATGTAGTTTTACAAACTGTTGTTTTCACCTGGCATAATAAAGACCTAAAACCTTCCCTTTTAATACTTACAGGTCACCCCCTATGTAGGCCTTAAAAGTCCATAGGGCAGGATGCATGGTATATAAAAGTAGGACATGTGAATTTAATAATTTACTTGCCCTGACAGAGAAAAACCTCCCAAGTTGTTTGTCACTGAAGCAAGGCTGGCTCTCCTAGGGCTAAGTGCTAAATTCAGGTCAGGACTAGTTAGATTAAATGATTCAAGGGATCATTTTAATGGTAGTTTAAAAACCAATGTGCTGGTAAACTCTGATCTTATATTACTATTTGGAAATTACTCTTTTAGACAGTTGCTATTTTTCTGTCTAAAACCAAAAGGCTTTCTTGCCAGTGTCTAGCGGTCACATGACCCCTGATGGCTCCCTGTGGTGAGATGTGTACTGCTTCCAGACAGTGGACAAAGGGCTCCGAGTGAGTGGAGGGGGTCTCCTCCCTTTAAAGGATGGTCTGGCGGCTGTGCCCAGTCCTTTCAAAGAATGCCTAACATGTCAATGACAGATGAAGCTCATATCTATGGCCTGGCTCCCCTTTGTCTCTCTACTCAGTGTGGCTTCAAATTCAGGGAGAGGGCACAAACTGACAAGAACCGATTTAGGGAGTGGAAAAACGATTGTCCTCATTCTACAGGCTGACACTGGGCATAAAAGTGGAGCATACAGACCTCGCCTGAGAACACTAATGGATGTGAAGAATCTGAAGAAGGACTACCGTACTGTCTTAAGTACCTGAAGGAAGACTGGACCTGCTTGCTTTGAACCCAGAACCCCAGAAGTGACTCCTAGGATTGTAGTAGGTCTCTTGTCTAGAGGACAGGACTGCTTGTTTCGGGTGGCTGCATCATTGCATGTAGAAGTCAATCCCACACTATCTGGTAACTGTCAGCCTAACCCTTTCCGCTAGCTAGTAGCACCTCACCCAAACCCAGAAGGAAAGGTCATTTGTGGCAGCCTGACGCATGACACTGAATGATTTCCAGGGAAGTTGTGGTTGGAAGAACTCGCCTCTTTCTCTTGTTAGCACAGGTCTCACACACTGATAGGCAGACAAAGAGATGCAGGACAGTTTTCAATGCATTTATTAAAAGGACTGCAATCTATGATATTATAAATGACCTGCGATTATTAGAAAGAGGAAACATAGCACAATCAGGATTGTTACCATGAGTGAAAAGAAAATAGGCAACTCCAGCATATTGGAATAAACATGTGCCTACAAATTCCTAACCCCACTTCCTAGCGTCTATGAGAGAGCCTGTTAGTGATAGCCCATTCCTCTACCCGTACATACTCTATGGAAGGAACACCCGTACCTAAAAAGCAGGGGTCTGCCCGCTGTCTCCTCGGTTAGCAGTAGAGACAGGGCTGAGGTCCGCAACGTGGCAATGAAATGGCATACAGCACAGGATGGATCCTTTGGATGGAATGACCTCTCCTTTCTTGGCCTGTGTGATGTTTTATAATAAAACGTGTTGGTGCTCTGAGAAACAGGCCTGACGTGATCATGTGACTAAGTGTCGGACTGTCTGCGCACACTTGTGGCTGCAATACTAGACAGATTATCATGTATAACCCTGAGCAGCCTTGGGCAGAGATACATGGTGAAATGTTGTGCAAGGAAAGCAACAACAACACTTTCGCCGAATAGCAGCTAGTTAGAAAAATAAAACAGCACCACTAAAAGCCAGTAATGCTAAAATTAATTAAAAAAAATAAATGAAATGGAGCATGTAACTAAAAGGACACAGATTGCAGGCTTAAGCTAAAATAAGTGTTCCCAAGCAAGGCTCTAAAAATTAACCCACAACAGGATAGTTTGTTTGTCCTCTGTTTGAGCCACAGGGACACAACAAGCTTCCAGGGCATCTCTCTCTATGCAACTGCCATGCTGACCAGTTTAATCTCCAAGTAGTGCACTCAGATCATGGACCCATGACTAGTGTTTGAGTGTACTTCTCCTCTTGCCAAACAACAAGAAGTGGGACTTAGAAACTTTTTAACAACTTTCGACCTGGAAAACAGTTTGAGATGGGGGTCACCTCTGAAGCTGCAGCCACCAACTTCTTTTTGCTGGTCAGCCTCAACAGGCCTTTTTGGCTCACTGAAGGAAATCTGACTTCCAACAAAGTTTCTAAGTCTGAACTTAGAGCGCTTCGCAAGACAGACTCCCAGGTGAATCTGATCAACATCAAGGCCTTCCTGTGCACAGACTTCACCTGTTCAGAGTGTTCCCATCTCCGCAAATGATTTCACCAGTACCTCTCTCTTCAGTAGCCCGCTGTCATCAAGCCCCTCTTCGGATCTAGCTTGCCCTGCCTACGGCTTGTAGATGACCACCTTCTCCCCATAAAAGTTTCTAAGTCACAAGATAAACTTTCTACCAAGACAAACCTGGTCCCTTTATTTGACCGGCAAGCCACTGCAGGCGGCCTCAACTTCTGACATTGACCCAGTCAGGTTCGACCAGATACCAGTGGGTGGCACGTTCTGCTTGTTGACACTATTATTAATTGAAATTTCAAAAATTCATATCCTCAGTTCTACTAATTACATTTTGTAGTTTTGGTGCCACGTTATTTATTAAATGTTACTCTCTGTCGCCTTCTGGCTAGGTTTGCACTAAAGAAATACCATATACATACATATAAATGATTACTGATGTGTTTATAGGTACTCTCTTCATTGGTGATCGTCTAGGGGGTTTCATATCTGGTGCATTTAGTGTGAAGTAAAATAATTTTTGAACAACTTAGTAAGTCACACCATGTTTTTCTACTGTTATTGTTAGAGAAACAAAGTCCCACAGGGACAAAAATTATTAAAATATTGTGTAGTATTGAGGGTTTCGTAGACAGTACCCAGGATTTGAATAAAATTACTCAAAAGGTTAAACGGCAGTACCCGACAGAAGAAAATGAAAGGCTCAAGGATATATATAATGGTATTTTGAAAAGTAATTTAAGCAAGTATGAGTAGAACACATACATTTATAACTGGTAGGTAATTGCTTGTCTGTGTTATAGAAGGTAAAGAAAAGCAATCGTTACTGCCCTCAGGAAGGAAGGTTAGACAAGTGACAAAATGCACTGAGGTTATATTAAAACATACATAACTATTTAATTACTTTTAAAATAGCTACAAGCCACAAGATTTCAGCATTTATGAAATTAACGCTTCTTAGATTTAAAGGTGCAACTTAAAATGCAATACAAAAATTATGAACCAACTGAAAAAAACACAAACAGCAGTAAGTATTTATCGATAAGTATTCTGCAATATATACACAGCTAAAGCGGTCACTGAATTGTGACCTCAGAATAGACTCTACAAGCCTAAATATTATTTAAATGAAACCTATTTTGCAATACTTTTAACTTTTTTTTTTTTCTGATGAGCTCCCTCCCCGATCTCTGAGGCTTCCTAACAAGGCACATCTGCTAAAATACTACTATTAGGCTTCCTTGCTGAAAATTGATAATTAATTCCAGCAGAAACCTTGCAAAATGTAATGAAATTAGCTAGTTAAGGCAGTAGTCGGACAGTCTTCAACCGAAATAACCTACTGTTAATTCCTACAGACATTCTGTGCCAATAATGATGAATTCATATGCGATGCATTCACAATTCCAGACAATTATACCACTTCACATAAAACTAATGTTCTTGTCCAACTTCTCAGACTTATTGATTACTAAGAAAACTCGGCGATGCTGATTCAGCTTGAGTCAGTAAGCAGTCCAGCTACATCAGAAGAAATAAGCATTATTTTACAAGCATACACAAACACCTATTTATCAAGTTCTTACTTGATACAAAATAGCTACTGGAATAAATTCTGTGCTAATTCGGTATAGAAACAAATGCAAATACTTTCAGCTTCCTCTCAAGCTGAAGAGGAGGCGGGCATTTTATTCTTATTAAACAAAATATTTTCTTCTTACAAAAACAGCTTTATAAAGGGCCGAGGTAAGCAACAAAACAGATAGCTTCAAAAAAGCACATTTCCTGTTGGATCTCAGTGCCTCACTAGGCAGAAGGCTGCATTTGTTCTGTTTCCCATTTTCTCTCCAAACGGAAAAAAATACATTTCTACAGTAGAGAAAATTAACTTGGAAGTAAACTAGTTTAGGCAACAATTGCGGAGTGAGGGAACTGCGCTGCCACCGGGGTCACCTCCCTTTCACATATAGATACATCCCTCAATGTTCCCTTCCCTTTTGTGCATCACGGTGTTAGTCCTAGTACGAACATGCCCCATGTTCATCTTCCATTTATCCTATTCCTTCTTGACTTATTCTGCCACTATTCTCAACTGAGTGGCCTGGTATCCACACAGGTCCAGCATGGCTAATTGCCCTTTGGACTCCGTAATAATTTGTGGGTAACCTCAGTCTCCTAATACCTCCTCAGATGCATTTTGCTATATGAATATCGGCGCACCAAGTTTTCCTTCAGGTCCACAACAGCAGAGCCTGAAATAGGTACAATAAGCATGGTAGCAAGTTAATCCTTAACCTCTCTAACCTCACTAACCAGGCAATACATGGAACGATTGTTTAAGTAGAAGAACATGGTACAGTTAGCCCTCAGTTATGTGAGCTGGAATGAGAAATCTACACACTCAAGAAAGTAATTTGATTTTTGTGCGTAATACAGCACTTATTCATTATTTGACAGTATAAACACTGGGTGGTTGGTGATTTATTCAGTGTTGTTTACTGTGTTGTTGATTTCTTAGTCTCCATCTCATAGCACCTCGCCTGGGCTGCTGTTCATCTTTACCCTGAAAGGTTAACAGCTAAAGGTGGTACTTGGGTCCCAGTTTGGGGGCTCCTGATGACACCAGCAACAAAAGACCCCAGTTGTTATCATTGAGGCCGGTCCATTCTAACTGCCATGGGACCCTCTAATCCAGATTGCTGACAGTGATAAATTCAAGCAACGAGTGCAGACCAGATTGCAGGAGTCTTTGGTGAAGGGTTGTAGCTGTAAGTGTGGATTAGTACTGATGAAGTTCAAGAAGGGTGTTTGTCCAGTCAAGATGTGCACAGCTGCAAACTTTTAACATGAGCCTTTATGGAAACCTGTTGGTGCAATTGTGGGGGAAAAAAGTGTAAACGATCCCAAATGTTGCTTTTTAATATGAGCCAAGGAACTTTGGCTACCCCCAATAACACAGTAGGCTGGTGGTAACAGAATTTCATGGCCGTCATTTAATCCTATTCTTGCTTGCTACTTTGCTTTGGGGCACTCTTTTTGGGGTCCTCAGGAACTTATCTGCTAGTCTCACATACCAGTTCTGGCCGGTTCCTGATATCTGGTTGATGCTCCAATTTTTTTAATATATTTTTATTCATACTCTCAAATTGCATTAGCATTTATGAAACATTGGCATGTGACTGACGAGCAGTCAGTGGAATGGCATGAACGAAAGAAATACTATGCACACAGTCTGAAGGGGCTTCTAATCCATTTCAGGGCCTCACATGCCTGGTGCCGATGTTGGCATGCAAATCAAGAGTCATTTTCAAACTTGATCATCATTAAAAAGGCTGATGGAGGCCACAAGCCGCAGATACCTCACTTTTTGAATTTTCACAAACTCCAGGGTAGATCTAGAGCTTTTCAGAGCATTTGCTTGTATGCACCAATAGGTGGTGCCATCAAGCGCCACAGTGACCTCACACTGCTCCAGAAGTGATGGCATGGAGCTGTATATAGGCACCTCCGTGCTTATGTCAGTTACCTCATTTGTGTGCTTTGACTCGGAGGTCCCTGAACACCATCTGCCTGGGTATGTGCATCTGCCGCACACAAACTATTTGGGATATGGCTGAACCCTGCCAGTAATCCCCAACGAATTCAGGAATGCCTTTGCCCTGAAAATCCAAGATGGACAGGATGCATCTACAAACGTCTTAAAGGGCAGCCTACACTCAGCAAACTGTGTGGGCTGCTCCATGGGCACCAGTGTAGTTACTAGGCATCATGCCTTGATGGGCACCACAGGTTGCTAAACAGGCATGCAAGCATCTCTTATGGGCATTCCATTTGAGGGCTCCAGGCTCTTGGGTGAAAAAGCAAATGCTGTGTTGGAGTGCTTTAATGATTGCTGTGCTTTGCCCCGTTATTTGGGTTTGTCACCACATACCTGTCAATTGCATCAGCAATACTGGAAACTTAGAAGATAGCTTCCTGTCTAGCTTGTTGCCTGTGATGACCCTTTCAACCCCTGCAATACCCATTCACAGCTATTTTGCATCACCGAATTGCGAAGTGGTAGCAGCGACCATGGCCACTAGTGACTGCTGTCATCCTACCCAACACAGGTCATAACTGTTGCTAGGCTGTTTTGATTCCTCTCACATGGTCAAGCACAGACAGTATAGGGCAGAATTAGTATATCATCCTGGCTGGTGTGCAATACCTCAGATTAGTTGGTGCTGCACGTTGTTATGCACGGTAAAGTCTTCCCTTTACAGCAAATCCCCTCATGTTCACCTACGTTTTTTCAGACTTCAGCACATCATGCCTTTGTTCTTGCCCAGGAAGTTTACTCTATTCAGACCAAGAGCAGAAATTGTTACTACCAATACGGTTTGGTTTAAAAAAAAAAAAAAAGAGGGGCCAACACAAATACTACATTTTTGAATCCTGCTCCTTCGGAAGAACTAGTTCAAAATGGTCACTCTGGCCCAGGTTCTTTTCGCCTTGGATTCAGAAGACTGGATGGTGTCATTTGACATACATGACACATCCTTTCATATACTATCCCTGCAGCCCCAGGGGGGTCTTCTTTGATTCGTGATGGGGGCTGGAACACTTTCAGTTTACAGTCCTACCCTTCGGCCTCAACTTAGCACCTTTGGTGTTTATGAAGGTGCTGGCGGTGGTTGCAGTCCATCTGCGCAGGTCAGGAATAAATATATTCCTGCACCTTGAATGCTTGCTGAAAGCAGGCTTAACTCAGTCTGTTGTGCCCCACTTACAACTTTCATCCTTCGGTCATTCCTGGGGTTCTCAATCAATGAGTCCAACGATCCCACCTGCAGCTGACACAGAGGATTAGTTATATCTAAACCATCCTGTTCACTGTGGCATTCAAAGCTTTTCAGCTCTCCAGAGAGTCTGGGACTTTTAGGTTATGTTCCTTGTAAACAATATTTTTCACTTTTAAATATTTGTAAATGATAGTGAGTGTAAAATTAAAAGTAAACTGTGGGGGGCTCAAAAGCCGATATAAGGCAAGGCATACAACAAAGGCTGCCCCTTTGGCGTTAAGAGGTTGGACAGCTACCAGGCTATTGCACCTGTATCAGTACACACCTTTATCAAGTATTAATATGTTGTGTTATAAATAATAACAAGGGAATCCGAGCTGTCTGGGACCCTGGATGAGCAAAATACATTGAAACACTGGTCCACCGGTCAATACTAACAGTATTACTTTCAAAGGTACCAAATGGTGACTTACTATTTTTATAGTTTTGATTAAAAACATCAGTGACAACGTAGTTGGTGGGTGGTGAGAATCATGCTTGGTGCTCATGTAAACGTGATACACGTGTGACATCAGCTAACAGGAATGTGTAACAAAAAAGATAAACACAGCCCATTTCATCAATGTACAGTTGTGAAAATAGGGTGCGTAGTGCTAGTCGAAGTTTTGATCTCTTACAGGGGTATGGGGAACATCACCCAGACTCACAACTTACTTGAGCCAGAAACAAGAAGGAAAAGAATCAAAAAAAGAGAAAACGATAGACAACCATAATTAGAAAAGAACGCAAACACAGAAAACAATTTAAGTGTTAGGTTCAATCACAGAAATTGTAGGCTATTTACACACCAAGTATCAGGATACAGTTCCTTTGGAAAATTTGCAGGGGCCAAATCTATAAATAAATGCAAAAAGAACAAGTGATGGACGGAATGCTGAACAATGTCAAATATTCACCCCCAGTACAAAGATCTGGGCCTAAATCTATTGTTTTTTTTGCTACCCATGCCTTTACAGTCTTGACCCTGCACCCCATGGAAACAGTCCAGCGCAAATTGCCAGGCCAGGTCCTCCCTGGACCGTAAACTAGCATCCTAGATCCGGTGTATGGGTATCACCCCTCATCAACCAGGCCAGCTTGACTCCAGTGGCATGGGGAGCAAGGGACCCACATCTGGGCATACCCTCCCCATTTAGGGTGACAAATGCAAAAAGAACAAGCGATGGACGGAATGTTGAACAATGTCAAACATTCACCCCTAGTACAGAGATCTGGGCCTAAATCCATTGTTTTTTGCCTACCCAGGTCTTTCCAATTTGGCCCCAGCCATACGCAAATCTGTCTTGACCCTGCTCCCCATGGGAACAGGCTAGCCTGAACTACCAGGCCAGGTCCTCCCTGGGCATGAGGACAGAAAATAAAATAACATATACCTCAATTGGGGGTATCCTGTAATGCAAAGGGGACTAATTGTCAGGTAGGAATCACAATACGTCCCAGGATATGGAAGGAATGATCACCAACTCGGGATTATCTGCAATAATGAAGTATCCAATAATCTAAATAGAACCAAAACTAAGCCAAGTAAATTGTAATAAATTATACAAGGCCCAACCTGGCTATTGAGGCCCTTAGTGGCCTTAGTGCATGGGACAAAAGGATGATTGGGTAATGCGTGTGGAAAATCACCATGACAAGCAAGTCTCCAACTGAGTACCACATGGGAGGCACTGTTTCTAGCTAGCAAAAACGTGTGGTGTACGCAGCAGACCACTTATCAAGCTTGTAGCGGGTTGTCAGCTTAGTAGAAGGATGACGTGCAGGCCTGGACATGCTACAAGTGGTCACGCTCCACAAACCCAAAAAACAGACATAGAGAGGGGGCCTGGAAATAACAGCGAACTTCATCGTCAAATGAGAGGGTGGGCCAGCAATGACTATAGAAAGGGGTGATATTTAGTAGCAAAGAAAACCAAAGTACACTATAAGAAACAGACAGCATGAAAGGTCCTACGAAAAGGGCAGCACCAAAAGGAATATATATGTTAAGTTACCTATACGCAGATGCATGTATAACAGAGTTAATAACAATAACAGAGAAACAAATGTATCATGCAAAAACAAAACAAAAAAATAAAACTGTGTGGAAGGAATCTGAATAACTGACAGCATGGAAAATAACAAAAAGGCATGGTTATAAACAGCTGAAGTGTGGAAAAATAAGGATTCTGCTCTTTTGTGTAGTCTGTCCAATATAAAGCTTGCCACACAGGCACTTTATGCTGTAAATCACATTACAAGTACTGTAATTTGAGAAGTTTCTTAACGGTACTGCAGTATTGCCATGAGGAAAAGTTTTGGACTCAGTGCAGAACTGGCACACACTGCAGTGGCAGCATTTGTAAGGCACAGGATATTCCCTTACCCCACTCAAACGTTTCGGTCTTTCTAAGCCACCTGGACAGGAATATTGTTGGATGTTCTTTTTGGGCTTGGATAGGCCACTAATTGGAGAAAACTACTAGACCTAGATATTTTGGAAAACTAGACATTGATGGGAGCCCAGGATGGATTCCATGACATTTACTTACCCATAGTGCTCTGCATACCTCAAACTATGCCTAAAATCACACATTGCATTTCAGTGATGGAAACTTCGGAAATACACAGGGAGCCACACACTTCTTACTGTCCAACATCCACACACTTGTTCCGATAAAAACACTACCATCCTTGTATGAGTGGGCCTAGTGTCCACAACAGGAAAAGTCCCGGAATCAGGAGGAATCAACATAATTCCTATCACCCACCATTCTTCCATTTGTTATGGGGCCCCAAGTGTGAATTACCCCAAACAGCCAAATAAGGGCTGAGCACTAGGGAGGGGATAGAGGCATAGCAGTTAAGGGGTAGATGGTCTAGGCCAATACTTCTTAACCTTTTGACCTCTGTGCCCCCCACCCCACACTTAATCTTGCTGGAACCCAGCGACCCCCAATGAGTCATTACTGGAAATGTTTGGGGCACCCAATGTGTAATTACTGGAAGCTGGGGACCCGGATGTAAGTACTGATTTGAACTGCAAAACAATAAAAAGAAAAATACAAAATAAGCATTCATCAAACAATTACACAAATAATGAAATATTTACAAACAAACACAAAAAAATGAAAATGTTACTTTTCATAGCAAGGTTGGAGCTTTTCTAAATTCAACTTAGGCCACTCATCGTCCATACTAAACTCTGTTTGATACACTTGAACTGCTCCCACATATCAGTCTGAGGATATTGATTTAATTTTTAGCCTCCAATTTAAAATTCCTTCACATTTTACTTCTGATTAAGGTTCTTGGACCCCCAGTGGTCTGCAGACCACAGGCTAAGAACCAATTATGTAGGCAGCTCTTAAAATTTTTCGCAGCCTAACAGTACTGTACTGTTTTTCTGTTTACATCTGCAGCATTTAGAGTTGAGCTATCAGACTCATTACAAGTGTGGAGTTTAGGTAGAGGGTCAGAAAACTAACTGTTAAAACAGATGCCTACGACCACTTTAGTTACTTCTTTCTTTTGCCATTTTCTCATAACTACTGTGAGGAATTACTGCTAAAAGTTTACTTAAGTGTTTCAATGTTTTTCTATACTAGTTGATTTCAATAACAGATGTAGTTTAAGCACAACACTGGGTCGTGAATGTGCATTGCCTCCTCTTTTTTTACACAGACAGTACACATGAATTTGGTATTCTGAATACGCAGCACAAAGCCAAATTGGGTAAAACAACAGGGGATTTATTGCAGATACTGCCTGGGGAGTATATCTGATGTGTGCATCCGTTTGTTACTCCCCTGGGCTCTATGGTTTTACAGCCTTTCTGTAATATTTATAGCACTGGCACACATGCAGCACCAGCACTATCTTAAGAGGGTGTTCCCTCATGCATGGGGGAATGGCCCATGTAAATGAGACCCATGCACCCATGTTGTTTTATGGACGTGAGAGCAGAAGCAAACATGCCCTTAGCAGGGGTGCCACAAAAAGGTGGCATAATGTCAGTGAGGCCTCTGAGGGCAGTCCTATCAGAGGTGAAAAAGGCATCCCACAGACTTCCCAGACATCCCCTGCAGGTGGGTGCAGTCACTGATTGCACCCGCATGCAGAAGGGTGTCTAATCCCTCTTCAAAGTGCACGTGGTTTGTCACCTGCACAGAGAAACATGCAACGTTTTTGAAAGCAGCCTCTCTGTATTTCACTGTATACGCTGCCCTAGTGGCAGTGCGAGTCTGGGACTGCTATGGGGGCAGGCCATTCTTTTTAGTAGGTCGCGCTGCCCCTGTTTGCACCCTGTGCACATGTTTAATAGTGCACCATGGTGCAAACAAGGACAGTGCACCCTATCAGTAATATTGGCCCAGATAAGTAAACAAATATCTAGAATGAGTTTTGATGTCATGGTTCTCCAGATGAAGGTATAGCTCACAAACCGCATACAGGCTTTTGAAAATAACATGGTATACTATGAAATTAACTTTTGACTAATTAGAAACAAATTGGGAGCCAATCATAGAAGCTATTAGAAAATCAGGGATATGGAATTCCTTTGCTTATTGGACATATTTTTTGGGGTCAATGGCAACAAGTTTACACGTTTATTGTGTCCTTGGGACAGGCAGCACAAACGCTTTGCCTGCCAGTTTGCAGAGAAGGGATCTGTCTGCAGTTGAGGTAATGTGTGTCCATCTTTTAATGTTGTTTGAATTTGTATTTATGGTTCATTAATAAAAAGTCTTCATTATTAGGGTGAGCGCTGTAAAACGTTTTAAGGTCACACTGCACTACTACTACTACTACTACCGACAGTGGTTCCAGAAAGAAAAAAAAGTGCACATGTTTGAAATATGAGACTATGTGTAATGCTCCCAGAATGCACTCTGATTAGATGCAAATGTTAGCAGAAGCTTCTAAGCAAGAGTCATGATTCTTTGCTTTCAAAATAAAATGTTCAGAAGTAGGAAAGAAAAACGTTTCGCTACTATGAGCTTTTAGGTGCCATTTCTTTGAAGCGTCATTTAGTAAAATGTGTTGATGCATGCTAGTATTTCCAAAAAATATTCCTAATGGAAAATCAGTGTAACCATTTTTAGCAAGATTATGGGAAGCATGAAAATAATCAAGCACTGGCAAAGCCAACCGATCTGACATTTTTTGTGAGTCTTCTGGTTTCATCAATGCGTGTCTTGTTTTGACATGGTTTTTGTAACACTTGTTGTGGGAGCTGCCAGGCTCTCACCATTGTAGCAAACAGTGGCAAGAAGAGAAAAAAAATGTTTAGTCTTAAAAAGCACATATTGCCACCAGTGGCGTGGTAAAGGCCCAGCAGCCCCCCTCCAGGGGGACCCCTCAGCAAAGCACACGCCCTGAGTGAGTCTGGAGGGTGGTCGGGCCCCTCCATGTTCTTTGCAGGGGGGCAGTTTTGTCCAATTCTGGGCTGATTACTGCCTGTCTACAGTCGCTATCATAAACACACCTTGGTACATAACCTATCCACAGTAAAAACTTAGAAAAATAGACATGGAAAGGAAGTTACTTCACTATAATTAATACCCACCACAATGACGTTCACTCATTGGGACCTGTTTTTCCAAGGGAACAGTCATGCAATGCTTCCCTATTCCCAACAGTCAAAGCATTTAGGATCTAGTGATGGAATAATACCCACTTATATAATAGCTTAAGATATTGTTTCTCCAAAATGTGGACAGAATTGAGTCCCCAATTCTTCTCTAGGATGGGTTTTAGAAGTTGGAACGGGCAAAGGGCAGTCCACAGGTCACAAGTATGCAACCATTCCTACTTCCTTGTTAACAAGGCTTCCAGATAAGAGGAGGCAAGATATTTAACCCCTCCAAGAGTGGATATGGATGTTGCTTCACCCACAGTTGCATCACCAGAGGTAATGCCTCTAGGAACTGCTCCATGACTATTTTATCTCTCTTAGCCTCTTTTGCTGTATTTGCAGTAAAAAGCTATTCATCTGCAGGATTATTTGTCCTGTAGATTAAGTGACGGGGGTTTCATTCACACACAACCTACAAGTACGGAATTATTGTCTGTAGTAATCTTCAATTACTCTGAGCCTTCCAGTGCGGCTTTTGATCTCCCCATAGGTGCTGGTTCTGCCAGGATTAGAGGCACAAGAAGATCCTTGCAATTCCCCGAGGACAGGGCTGCAACATAGTAAGACCATCGGTTCTTCAGCCAAATAACATTCCTAGCAATGCAAGAGTTAATTGGTATAATGCCTCTGTTTTTTTTTTCCTGAGGGCGGCCGCCTGTTGCACTCCTTACACCTGAATGTCTTAATGTAAGTTCTGCTGATCTTCTTGGGTCTCCTGCTGATAAGACTGTATTGCCTGGGTGAGCTGATTCTGGCCCTCAGCATGTTTTGTATTGGTGCTTCAATTGGTGGATTCACAGTATGTCACTTCTCGCTCCAGTGTGACTATTTCCACCTAAATCAAGAAAATAACTAATATCTCTCCTACATAATTCACAATATCAATCATAGATCACTGCTGTAGCTCTTGAAGAAAAACCATCATTGTTTAAATACCAAAAACAAAATCTTTAATAATGCACTTTCTAAATATAAAAAAATAAACAGCATCAATTCCCTACGCAATAATACTACTAACAAATATAATACAAAAAATATAAACACACAAAACAATAGACAACTACTCAACTACCAAAAACGAAAACAAAATGACTTGATCTAAAGAATCACAGACAAATATCACAGAAAATCAAACTACTAACATATATACAGACATGATTCATAATATGTCACAAATTCTCACAAATATTTGTATTATAGAAAATCACACAAAATCATGAATATACATTACATATACCAATTGTTGACCTTATGGTATAACGATTCAAAGGACTGCTGAAGGATCTATCAAGTGCAGATTAATGAATGTCCAAAATAAACGTCCATAATAGGCGTTGGAGATTATTTCCGTGAACCACTTGATAATAATCCAAAGATTTCGAAGTTCAAGATAACTCCACTCAGTGTATTTACAAAATTACAAAACGCTGGCAACAATGTCAAGCTGCAGAAAATGTGGATCTTGGGTTCAGGAAGGCAGCCACCTGCAGGTTCTGTGAGAGTCCTGTGGCCTCATGCAATGTAGTCAGCCTTGGCTTAACTCGGGTGTCTCTCGAAACATATACATCTGAGACACAAAGCCTGTTTCAAGCCAGTGCTGCCCTCTGTGATGCTACCAGGCTCTCATGCTTTTTAAGGCAAGTATATACAGGCAGCTCAGAGAGTCGCACCAAAGTGCAAGACCAACTCAAGTAGGTAAATGCATACTAAGGATCATGACATTTTACCGACTAAATGGGGTCAGATGGAGACACCTTACTGGAAGTCCCCGATTTGGTGGGTTGCTTATATTGCAAGACCCTTAATCTACCTGTTTATAGTCAGGGATGCTGGCAATGCCTTCTTTCTACTGCACCAAGTACACAGCGGCCTAGTTTGAACAGGGGGCATGTAAACCCTTATTTGTTGTTGCTAAGGGGCTGCTTCAACTGCGGGGCTTTGGGGAAGTTGTTTAACAACCAGCTTTTGGAAGTGCACCAGGTAAGGTTCACATCTCAGGCAAAGCAGCATTGACTTCTATAGCAGAGGTGCTTGCACTGAGAATCTTTGCCCACGGTTAGTCCCTGGTGACCTGGTATGTTTACAGTCACTGCTTTGCCTGCCGGGGCACTTCTGCCAAAGCAGCAGAGCACTTTATAAATGGATTTGAGTGACTAATTGACTAATATCACTAGAAGTAGTAAGTCTTTATTTGCATGATTAATTAAAATCTTGGCAAAAGACGGGGAAGCAACCAGAATACATAATGCATAGTCTCATTCAAGATACATACTTAACACACATCTACTTACCACTTTACGTAAAACCGTTAAAACTATTGTAAACACCAAGTCCCTTTAAAGTGCTATAAGATTTGAGTTCATTAGAATATAAGGTGCAAACAGAGGGGAAACAGGGATGCATAAACTCTCTTCATTGTAGTTTGTGTAAATCTGTTAACACTATTATAAGTATATAATAATTTTAACATGCCACCAGATTTAGGCCTTTCGAAAAACGAAGTGCCAGTAAAGGAAGAGCAGAAATACGTGAACCTTTCAAAGTGCATAATTATGATGGAACCACCTAGCTCTGCATACAGCATCAATGCTTAATGCCTGACTCACATCCATTGACGCTATAAAGCTGTACAGTTGGAATTCTCATGGCTTCTCTAAAATGGTGTAATTTATGCAGAGGAGATCATTAAGTCTTCATAATATACTAAAATACTTTAAAATTTAATGTTGTTGAGTTCATACCGAGCTTCCGTGATAGACATTAACAGCACTGTAAAGCCCTAAGGAATCTAAAAGAGGGGGCTAGAAAAATCATGTGCAGCCAGTTTGATATTTTGCATGCAGACTTAAAAATGTCGCCAGTCTACAAATTATCTGCGGTTCAGATGGGTCAAACACTTTCATAGCTGCCAACCGACTCATAACAAAAACAGTTTTTAACAGTTGTCGATTAACTTTTCTTAGAGCCAGACAGATGCTATCAGATGGACCATACCCTCTGTTCTGGCATTGCATAGCCTGCATAACGTCCCACCCCCATTCTTTCATGTTGGTTAGTCCACTAGAGATGGCAAGGAGCCAACTTGCATGGTAAGCAACTGCAGTGTCAAGTGCGCTGGGAACATTGAGGATAAATACTGTACTGGCACTAGATTGGTGTAATTATGCATAACGATCCAGGCATGCAACCGGCCTGCAAACTTGTGCATGTCGTCCACCATGGATTGACTAATATCTTTTCAGAGGCATACAAGAATTGGTACCAATAACAAATTACATGTAGGTGTGTATGTGGAGACGCTATCCTGTAGATACGCAGATGTGGAGCCATGGAGGGGGCAGTGGCTTAAACAGAGTGGGTTGTCTTCGACGCGAGCATCCCCTGGAAAACATTATTCACCACTAAACAGCTGTTTTGACATGTTCAAAAAGTCTAAGACTGTTCATTAATTCAGTTGTTTTATTTTAAATTTGATGAAGCTTTTGTTCACAAATTGATGAAAGCCTCATTAGGAAGGCTTTAGAGTAACCAAGTTTAGATAGAAATAAAGCCCAAATGAAAGAGGCACCAAGAATGGCCGGGACGGGCACAGTGATATTGGAGGACAAACTGACATGACACTGCAGTGGTTGACCAATTTTTTTAGCAAACCAGGCTGCTATGAAGGAAGCGATCGAGGAATGGCTAAGAGAATGGTTGTGTCTTTGCCTCTTTCAAAGACTAATTGTTGCAGGTCATCCAGCCCTGACTGCAGCTAGGCAAGGGGTGATCGAATTGGAGAATAAACGGTATCTGTTGAAGGAACCCGAGCTAATACAACTAGGATGACTGATATTTTGAGAGCTGCCTAAATTAATCTGGAGGTTGTGGTTGAAGTGCTGATAAAGTCTATAAGCAGATTTAAATGAATATTTATCGGAAAGTGATAAGCCCCGAGAAACTATGTCGGTCAACAACTGAAAGGGTAAGATTGGAAGTCTAATTATATTTTTAGGGGTCAGTTGATATAAGGAAGATGAGCCATTCTTGGGCTACATGTCAAAGAAGCAGAATTAACTACTGAGTGACCAAGATGCACGTTGTGATTGACTTTGTTGAAAGCTGTTGACAAGTCAAGCAAGGTGGTAGGCTATATGTTATTTAGAGAGTCTATAAAGTATACTTCACTGTTTAATAGGGCTGAATCAGTTCCACGTTATGGCTGAAATCCTGTTTGGCACATGTCTAATAGGGTGGTGTTCTTGGTTCAGTACCATATTCTGCAATTCCATTTTCAATTATGCTGGTGACACACAGAAGATTGGACATGGGCTGCTCCTGCCTGTTGAGTGATATGTGGCAAGATCGTGCACGGCTCACGGTCAAATGAAACAATGCCCTTTTCAAAGATTAACTGATTATTAAAGTGAGATTCAAGGTCACCAGTTCTGCAAACCTGTTGAAAACCTTAGCTAGGCAGCGCTCCACTAGGGTGGAGGAAAGATGGTGGGCTTGATGGTTTTCAAAATCTCCAGGATGTTCTTGGGGCAATTCTGACTAATAAAAATCTGATTAAAAACAGATGAGGTAGATCTACTGGGGGAATCAATGATAGGCCCATTTTCTTCATGAGAAGGTTGACTTTTTCAAATTCGAGGTTCCTTTGCAGGAATGGACATCGGTGTAAGAAGACCAAATTAGTTGGGATACAACAGATTACTGTAAGTCAGGCTGTGCTACCTGCCGCTTCAAACAACTGTGTGGTAGCTCTCCTCAGACACCCTTTTTGTGACAATATCAATAGTAATCACATTATGTGCACTGGGACCTCATTATAAAACGTCTGACCAGCTTAGATTGAAGCACATTTGTGCTGGCTCAACATCTTGCCAAGGTTTTTCCATTTTTAAAAGAAAGGCATACGTTAGCATGAGAACACAACCTAGATAGGCACAATAATTGTTTAGTTTGAAGAAGATAGATGTGGCATTTCAATTTGTGCCCCATCAACACTGAGCATTTAACTCAAGTGAAGACCATATGTGGTTTGTGGTGGTGCTATGCCTATTTAGCCTCACAGGTGTTGAATCCTTGGTTGGGAATGGTGATGCACAGAAAAGACATTGGATGAATTGTTGTTCTGGTAGTAACATTTTCTTTTATTAGTCTCAGTGAACTCTTCAATTCTCAGAAGTCTCTGAATGCAGTCGAAGTTCTATTTGTAAATGCCTAGTTAAAAAATTATTTCTTCTAATTTCGGGGTTTCAGTTGACAATTTCAACTTTATATATATTAATCTTTTAACAACAAGAGTTTTTCTTTTGTAATTACAGGTCAAGCCAAAAGGAGTGTGGGGGTGTGACAGGGCTGTAAGGAGAACTGTTTTTTGTTACACAAAATAATTCAGATGAGAAAGGTAATTAATTATGGCAAGGTGTGTGTTTCTTTTTCACATTTGGCACATGATTTGCGCCTTAGCACTTTTTGGCAAAGTTTGGCGGACTGCTGTCTTCCTACATCTATCCAGGAACTTATGATGGGTGTGACGTACTTGGGGAGGACTCTGGACTGTGAGAATCTGTGAAGGGTGCAGTCTGGAGCAAATGCTAGAACTAGGCACATGCAGTACCCATGGATGCAGAACATCTGTAATTGCTTGGAAAGAGTGAGCCACACTGTCCACCTGTAGTGGAACTGTAAGTTCAACTGCTCAGTGAACACAGGGGTTTAGATGGCTGCACCTTTCACTGGAGATCAAATTACTAAAAGTGGGGAGAGCTCAGGAAACAAGTGACTAGCCTAATCTTCCATCTAGCCTACTGTAAAATGTAGATCTATGTTCAATAATGCGCCACCACACTTCGGAAGCTTATGCTTAAGTTTATTGCTTGCACCTCAGCATCTGCCTGGGTCTCAACTGTTGTTGCATTCTAGATTCCCTCAGAGAGGCTGCTTTGGAATTCTGGAGTCTCCAGAGTTCCATAGATACAGGCCAATCCACAGAGGCTGTGGAGCAGGATGTCAGACCCACATAGAATGCTGTGAAGTCTGCTGAGGTGGTTCCTCAAGAGAACTGATACCCGCACTATTTGAATTCATATGTGTTGGATCCACACAACAAGATAGGCGCAAGGAAACTGGTGGAGTGACCAATCCCCTGGCTGGATCCTGCTGAGCAGAGCATGTGCCTCATACCAGCTTCCAAAATACATCCTTGAAGCTTAGGCTAAAGGGTGATTGATCACAGCATGACATAGCTCCTCAAGATGGGCTCATGTCATGGCACTTCTGAGGGGAACCCCGTTGAGAATAGTGACAACCAGAAATACTCCTGTCAAAACTGGTGAAGGCGCTGTTTAACCTAAATACACAAAACATCTTGGCTCATCTCTGTGATCCACAATGAAGATGAAACATGCTAAGAAACATTTAAAGAAAACTCAAAAAATAATAAAGAATTACTTGTACTTTCTACACCACAAAAGTGGAGGTGCAAACAGAAATCAACGAAGTCCTCCCGCAGGGCATTCGTAATATCCATCAGGATCTTTTTCCTCATCCACCCCCTCCATATGGTGGCTACTCTGTGTGCAACTGGGCCATTGAAACAGGAAACAAAATTGAAGACTGAATGAACTCAAGTTTAACTGAAGACCAAGTTGCAGTTATTTGGGCTGCAGACCACTCCATTGATACCTCAAAAGCAAATGAAAAAAGAAAGAACAACTAGGTAAAAAGGCCTACGGGAAGAGGTAGGTAAAGGGGGATACATTAAAGTCTTTGTGGAAGCAAAATTCTGAGTGGTGATTGAGAACAATTCTTTGTTCATCAAACTGGGGAGAGCACATAGCGTGGTCTCTAAAAACAACAGCTCATTAAACCTGGCCAGGGATATCAAATCTAAAATCACCATTTTAAGTCAAAATATCTTTCTATACTGGTATGAGTTTATCTTTCAGAGATAAACTTATGGATGTACTACCTAAATATGATGTGTATTTGTATGCTTTTTTAAAAGTATTCTGCACCCTGAGATCTTAACGTACGAATAAATACTGTTATTAAAAGGAGAATCCCAAAGAGGTTCCTGTGCCAATCTGGTAAGGATATTGCTCATGGGTGTTAAGATCCAGATCCTTGCTATTAAAGACGTATGCCTGCATAAACAACAACAACAACATTCAGTTATTAACACTACACCGTCACATAGAACGTGCTACAATAATTAAATGTTTCAGTGAGTTTCCTGAAAACTAATTGCCTTGGATGTAAACTATTTGGTTGACTGTCAACTGTCAAACAATTACAAACACTGAAGTGAGTCTCCACTAGTCATGATAGCTGCAGCAAATGCCCACCAATCCTTAGAAGAAGCCACAGCAATTAAAACCCAATAGCATCTACCGGCAGAAGAAGCTCAGCAAAATAAATCTTTCTTCTTTACAAAGCAGATTTATTTGGACGTTTTCTCCTTCTAGGAAGCCATGCCAGCAAGTAACTATATTAGTACCTTTGCAGTGCACATGCACAATCTATGTCACTTCACATTCTAGATGTCAAAGAAATCTGTCAGTTTTGTTTTTGAGAAGTAAGTTTTTTATTAAAGTTACTCAGAAGGTGTAAGCTATGTTGGTCTTTCTTTCTTCACTACCACAAATCCAATTCTACTAGCTTTATTACTGCATTTCCAATTGAGACAGACACACACCCAAGTCCACAATGCAATCCACCTTCTGTCACATTAACAGTCCATGTCAGCAGAGTTCCACACTCTTCAGTACAAAAGTTCGGCCATGCTTTTCACTTTATTGGCTGTACTAATACGTCCACGTACTGACACTATATAGACAAAAATAATTATCTTTGTTCATAAACAAGAGCATTCACGGCTATACCTTATACTGACTTCTCTGTGAAATATAACAACCATCTTCTGCCCTCTACCACAAGAAGCCTCTTGCTAGCCCTCTTTTAAGGCATTTCAAGCATTTAATCTACTTGGCCTTTAAGAGAGCACAAAGCTTCAGCATCAAGATAGCCACCACCACCACCATAGACTGAGTAAGAGGATTCCCAAAGGGAAACGCCCTGTCATCTTTTGGTGCTCGTAATTGGTTGCACATTTTTAGGTCAATGTTAGCATACAACCTCTTGTATTCTTTAGTATACTTCTTTGGGTCCAAAGCCATTTCATTTTTTCGTTTCAGTGTCATTTAAAAATCCTTGCTTGCTAGTAGTCTGTCAGGCTTCTTTGTCCCTCCTTTTTCTCTTTCAGAGCAGAGACTAACTAATGTATAATTACACTTTGTTGTGTTTATCTGTTCTTTGGGGGATTTTTTTTTCTTGGTTTCCTGTTCGTGCTCGGTGAAGCTTCCCTTTTCTTTCTATTGTGTGTGTTTTTTGTAACTGGGCAGGTTGCTTAAATGACTGTGTCTGAGCCGAGTTCCATCACCGTGAATGACTTAGCTGGCCCCTCCTCATAACATAGCAGGCAGCTTCTCAGCCAATAAGATAGACAGCACCCCCTTCTGTGTCTGACAGCTGCTGGGCCAGTGCAAAGAAGGAAGATGGCGCAGCAGCGGAGGAAGTCTGTCAAGGAGGGACGAGGTGCATTGTGGGTGGAACTGACACTCATCACTAGGTGCCGCCGCTCCGCCTTGAAACAAAGCTTTCCACTGAAGCAAGCAGGTTGCCTTTCGGTCAGAGGGCTCCAAGTTCCATTGAGAAGACAGATTTACTACCCCGCCACTACTGCAGATTCAGTCTGTTCTTTTTGTCCATTCAGTTGGTTCTTCTATTTCACAACTTTCACCTTTTTCTGTTATAACCCCACCCCCCCCCAAGTCCTTGTTTATTTGTCTGCCCCTTCCGCTTTAGTGTGGGTTGCATCAGCTGGAGTGGTGCTGCGCATGCGGCTTGATTAAGGCAACCCTTGAAACAAGGCATGCGCCAAATTGTAGTCACTGCAATGTGCTGTTTCACACTAGTTGTGGAAGCAGTGGTAAGTAAAGCCTCACTTCCTGGTTGGGCCCAGAGTTGCCACATGACCAGTATTATTGCCTGCATGCAAAAGATGGTAGACCTGAGCCTAAGCTCCATTACCAGATTGCTGGCACTGCTGGCCCATTGGTGTATGAGCAATTAATGAAAAAAAGATGCCAAAACTAGTGGCGGCAGAGCACTGTGGTGTTTTTCACTGGGCCTAGCGTGTGTAGTTATAGGAAGCTCTGGATGCCAGTGTGGGGTTTACGGACAGCCACTGAGAGCGTGTGGCAGATTATTTCAGTACTATAAACATGTCGAGGTTCAGTCCGGTAAAGAGCATTTAAGGTTGTTTAATGTACATGTTTCTTATTTGCACATTGCAAAACTGAGTGGCCTTATAGATTTAACACGTAGTAGGTTACCTTTTCTTTCGGTACGATCGGTGTTCTGTAAATTTAAAATAAAATGGCGTCTCACTTATCACAGATTTGAAATTTACTTTGACCATTTTAACAAACCAGTTTTAAAGTGGACTTTGTAAAGTGCAATACCCACGTGTATGCAATACAGCATTTTTGTGAAAAAGCATTTTGATAGGGTTGGTAATACTGGTAAACAAGCAATATGCAAACCACCATCTTGCTGCATGGTAACAATATATACAAACCAAACATAGACATATCCTTATTACGAGCAGTTGCCCCCTTTCCTAATCGTCCTTATTGGGTGGCAAGCTGTATTATAACCCTGTGCCGCTAAGCGGAACACCGAGTGTTTTGGCTCTGAAAGAGGGGCTTGTTAATATCTGCCCAAAACGTACTACGCTATATGTTTTTAGAGAGAAGTGCGTGCAGTGGACAAATGGCCAAGGAGTATGAGACACAACTCTGGCTATATACGTAAATGTAAATTTGGTAATTTACTCATCTGAGACTAAAGGCATACTCAAAGGAGAGTAGGAGTAGTAATGAGATTTAATCTTCCAAAATGCTCTTTGACTTGCCTTCCCGGAACTCTCTTTGGCACCTTTATTTTGTCATTTAAGTTGCAGCACTCTGTTGCAGACGGCCGCTTCCGAGTTGTACCTTGTGAACATACAAGTTGCAGTCTCCCAGTTGTCCTTTCTAGGTGCTATGATGCTGCTAGCTGTGTTAAAATATTGTAATTTAGTGGCCCAATGGAGCAATTCACTGCATCTTTTAAAAGCAAGTACGCTGTTCGTAAGACGTCATAATATTTTAAAGGTCCATGTCCTTGAAGTCATATGTTGGAGATAAGAAATCTAGAGAAGTATAGCACCGGGGTTATAAACAGGGCCACTGGAATTATGTGGCAGGAAATGATCACATTATGAGGCAGGATTGACTAATTTATGTGGCAAGAAAAGTCCAATTATGCTTTTACAACGAGGCCTATTGCATTGCAAATAGTTGTTAGAGGTTGCTGCCGGCTCGTAATTAGCTTTGTTCTACATTGACTGCTTAAAAAGCTGTGTCTTGTAATGTAGCAACAGTTTCAATGGAACAACAATGTAAAGTATTCAGGCGCAAAAGAGTTCACAAATTTGGGTACAGGTTTACTTGCCTTTTTTTTTTTTTTAAGAAAAAAAAAAAGCCAAACAGTGAGTTTGGGTATTCAGATTCACATGCTACATGCTACAGCCGAAGCCAACAAAACATGTTTTTTCTTGTTCAAACTCGTTATAAAAAAATAAAATAAAATGCACTCGTATGCTTACAGTTGTGCTGCTATTCGTTTTTATTCTTGTGTAAAGGTATTGACTGGAACATTTTACATTTTTCAAAATAATTTCAAAGGGGTATGGTAGCTTTTATCAACTGCGAAAAGAAAATCCTTTACAAAAATAGTTATGCCTGAACAACTAAATGTAAAAGAAAAGGGGGAAAAGGCATGGGCCAGAGTTCACCATACTGATGAGACGAGCAGTGAAAAATCAATGAACAGCCTGAAGACAGGAGCATTTTTCTTGTTTAGGAAAAAAAAACAAGCAGCGGAAAGTGATGACATTTAGAATAAGGTCGCTCTCTGAAAACGAGTTCATGAAATAAAAGCACTGACGGTCTGATGCTTAAAGCAGATTGTTGTGGCTTTCTGTCAGCATACATTCCTGAGGGTGTTTTTTGGTGCTATAAAAACAGAGGCATTATGTGCTAACGTGATTAATGATTAAACACCTATATGAAGGCGAAATGGCGATAACTACCCAGGAGACTGCAGCGCATTTGGCCTGTGTCACAACCAGACGGAAGTGAGGGTAAAAGGGCAACGCTCCTCGAAGCGATCTATGATCACATGCCCAATGACCCTGAAGTGATTATGCAGTTTACATTGTAGAAAAACCGAATACCTTTTACATGATGTTGTGAAGCCTTTCTTTAGCTATAAATAAAGTGCTAAGTGGAGCAGGCGAGTACCGTTTCTTTATGCATTACTACATAGGCTTTGGTGCATAAACGTATAATCATATTTTATGAATCTAATGGACGCTCCTCCACAGAGTGATTTCCAGATGTTATTGCAGAACAAGCACTCCAATGAGACTGGGTGTCAGATTACCAAACAAGCCCATTCAACTCTGTGAACAAGTGTTTGTTGTAATTTATTTGTATTGTTTTTCTTTCAGACAAGGAACCACAACTCTGTGAAATACAGCTGATCAATGCGTGTAGTCCAGTACAGTATATCTTTGCTGTAGAAGGTTATGCATCATGATTGAACAAGATAGCTTTATTCAAATAGGAACTAAAAACTACAACAACTAGAAAATGCACTGAGCATTGCACTCTATCAGAAGACACTTCACTTCTTTCTTAAATAGTATGTCTCTAATGTTTCTGAATAGGATTAGCATCTCTGGGACCCATGAAATCTGGTAAAAACTGTCAACAAATTTAGCCTGCCTTGCACTGCCAAGTGCCACATAAGCTGAAAAGGAATGCATGCCTGCAATACACACAGGGCAGAGCCATTATTGCAGTCCATTGAAATTGTGAAGCAGAAAATTACGCTAGGACCTACTTATTAATTTATTGTGTTTTATAAAGTGCGAACATGACCATCATGGTATGAGATCACTATGCTGAAAGACAGCTGCTGAGGGCTGCATTGTAGTAAGAACAATTTAGGCTAAGATTTACATGAAACTCGACCAGGAAGGGATAACATAATAGGATGCAGTATCAAATACTGGGAGATAAATGCTTCCAAATCGTTCGTTTATGCAACATGTCTTTCCAGTAGTGCAGCTTTGACTTCCTTGAAAACCTTGAGTGAGGTAATTGCTCTTGTTGAAGGTGGTAGAGAGTCCCACATTTTTGGGGCAAATGCAGCAAACATACAACCATGGGCTTTCTTTTTTTTAAATCTGGTTCAAGTATGAGGGATTTAGCACTTCTAGAATCCCCTCCGCCTCCTGACAGCTTGATCCATTAGCTGTGTATTTAGGGCCAGACTTGTGAAGGGCTTGATGTATTTTGAAAGCCACCTTCAGTTAGATCCCGGCTTTAACTGGGAGCCAGTTGAGATCTGAGTGATGGAAAGACGTGATCGTAGCGACGTGTGCCTTTTAAAAGTGTTGCTTCTGCACTGATTGCCACTTTCTTTGGAGTTAGGATGGCTTTAGGTAGACCTATGGGTGTGATCTTCCCATAGTCCAGTCTTCAAAGCACTAGAGATTGAACTGCTGGTTTTAGGTCTGGCAGTATGAAGGGTTTTAAATTTCTTATAAGGGGCCTCTGGTGGCATCTTGTTTGTGACCTTGCATGTTTAGATTTAAATCTAGTGTGATGCCTAGTGTTTTTACGGATTTACATATCGTTGGACTGCAGTTTAACGATTTGATATTAAGAGACCATGGTAGTGGTTGTTGGGCTTTACAGGGTGGGGGAAAAAGACTGAATTCAGTTTTCAGTGGGTTTAGTTTTAGCTGCTTGTGTGCCAGCCAGTCCTGTGTTGTTGCCAGGACTTCATACAGTCTCTGGATATCCTCTTGAGAGGATAGTCTGATAAAGAGCTGACTATCATCAGCATACGAGTGGCATGAGATTTTTGACTGCTGAAGAATTTCAATGAGTGGTTCCTTGTAGAGGTTGAAGAGCGTTGGCGAGATTGGAGATCCTTGTGGAACGGCCCTGTTGATGGCTGCTACATCAGATAGAGCGGTGCCTATTTTGACTATTTGTTTTCAGTTTTCTAACAATGAGATAAACCAGTTAAGGACTACTCCTGACAGACGCACTCTCAATTCCAGAGTTTCTCTGAGGTGTTTGTGGCTGCCTGTGATGAACACCGCTGATCTAGAAGTATTAGGAAACAGGATTAATTTTGGTCTAGTGATGTTCAGAATGGTGACATCTGCGTTGTGTCCAGGCCAGAAGCCTGATTGGTGCTTTTATAGTAGGTTGACATTCTTAATGTGTTCGCATAGCTGACTGTGGGCAGATTTCTGTACCAAGTTAGTCAGGAAGACAGTCTGGATACCGATTGGAAGTTATTCAAGTGTTTCTGGTCAGATCCAAGTTTTTTTTTTTTCCAAATTGATTTAGTTATTTTATTTTTAGAAGTGGGGATACTTCAGAATGACAGAATGAAGGATATCTTTCAGTAGGTGTGAGGGAATGGGATCATCTAAGTGTGTGGTATGTTTCATTGACTGACGGTTTTCTGTATTTCGTCCTCAGAGAGATCAGGAACTGTTCCAAAAAGTTCACTTTTTATTCGGTATGGTTGGGGTGTATTGGTCAGAATTCTTGCTGTGTGCTGTAAGAGTGAGGTCGATGGATTCACTAGGTTGTGTACTGTTTGGAAGGGAATACAGTTGCATATGACTGCAATTTTATCTTTAAAGAACATGGGGAAAGCGTTACAGGTGTCTTTGGAGTTGGTTTCGAAAGTGGGCTCTGCAGGTTTTCCTGATTGTTGTTTTACTATCTCAAATAGTTTTCTGCACCTGTTCTTGGCTCTGTCAAGTTCATAATGTGATCGCAGTTGTTTTGGCATTCAGGATAGCCTTTTTGCATGAGATTCTTTGCCTTCTCAACTGTTCGAGGTGTTAGGGGCCTTCCTCCAAAGTCGTTCCAGATGTCTACGTTTTCTTTTTCACTGTTTATGTATTGGATCAACCATGGTAGAAGAGGTGTATTTTTCTGCCATTTTAGGCATAATGGGGCAGACTTCTGAACTATCATTCATCTTTCTGCTGTAGAACTGCATCAGTTCTTTAACCAATGCTTGCTCCACCCGAGCTTCCAGGGCAGTTTGGCAAAGACCCATCAGTTCTGTTTACATTTTTGTAATCCATCATCCATGTTTTTTTATTCTCATTAGTCCCTTGATTTTTGTTTCTTGTGCAGATATTTGGAAAATAATTTGATGGTGATCTAACCAGTCTGTTCAGGTGAGTTCTAGAATCTTTATTCAGTCCGGTCTGACAATGAGGTCCATCATGGCACCTTTGTTGTGTGCTGGTCCATTGCATGCTTGACTCATGTTGAGGTCTCGGAGCAGGTTACAGAGTGCAGCCACTGTGGGATCTTTGTAATTGTTCCAGTGAAGCTTGAAGTCACCAAACAATATTGTATTAGACAGCTAGGAGGCATTGACTGTGACTGCTTTAATAAGTTGCTCCAGGAAGAATGTGTTGTTACCTGGTGGATGGTACACAAGGAGCAATTTTGGTAGCAGTTTCTTTTCAAGCTTGATTTCAGCTCCCAATAGTTTAAACAATGATGGATCTAGACGTAGGATGGAAAAGTCTAGTGTAATGAGAAGGCCCAGTAATGGGGCTGCTGCTGGGTTGAGCCAGGTTTCAGCCAGGAAGAGCATGTCCACATCATGGGCTAAAATCACATCTGCTATATCTGTTGCATGTTTTGCAGCTGATCTGCAATTGTTCAGCATTAATTTCAGGTTTGTTACTGTTTTGTTAGCTACTGTGTTGGCCATTGTGTTCCTTGCAACTGAGATCTGGTTGTTGTGATTGACTTGTGGGGGGTTGTGCCTTCGGTTTCTGAGGCAGGACGTCTTGATGGTCAGGATGTTGGATGTAGTGTCAAGTGAAATTTTCTGTGCACCTAGAACGGTATATTAGCAGACGGTTTACCTCTTCTTCTGTCAGATGACTGTTCGTTCGTCTTGGCCAGTGAAGTTTTCTGTCTCAGGGAGTCTGCTGTGATAGATGTGTTTTCTGCTAGCAGGGGAGTTGGTGTACTTGTTAGTGGGTGTGTATCTCTTCTCTGAGAAGAGTAGGAGTGAGTTGACCTTCTATGTATTCTTTGAGTAGTTGCCAGTTGTCATTTTGGTACACATGGAATTTCTGTGATTGGCACGGACAAATAACATTATCATTTAGTGTGCCTGCTTGTGAGTGTTCATGACCTGCCTGCATGTTTATTGCTATTACCTGCTCTTTATCCTTGGGTGTTTGTTGGTCACTAGTTCCCTTTCTGTTTCAAGTAGCTGCTGTTCTGACTAACTGAGTTGTTTGTAGGAGGGTCTAGAAGGGGTCTCCCCTTGGCTGCGTAGACTGCAGGGCTATACATGTTGTTGGGCATAGTTCTTTGTCTGGAGTTAGTGTGTTTTTGGTAATAATTAGGGGATGAATGAGGTTTCATGGGCCCGAGCTCAATACCTGTTGTCAAGCAGTTGCTCCTCGTCCCGAGAAAGCTGTTAGTTGGAGGGTCTATTTGGGTTCTCTGTGGGGTTGAGTAAACTGTAGGGATATGATTATCATTGGGTGTAGTTCATTGCTCAGGGTTAGTAGATTTAAGATAATGGTTCGGTTTTGGAGTAAAAGTTGAATGATTATTAGGTTTTTGCTGGGGCTACTACTTGCCTTTTTAGGTCACTGAATAGTGAGTCATAAGCTTATAGGTCACTGTCCTCAGCTTCAATAAGAATGTTGCCATTTTTGTAGGCTGAGATGGTAGTTTTCGCTGAGGGTGAGGGAGATATTGTTAGTTTGAGACCATAGGGGATGTTCTGTGTTGCTTTGACTGCTATGAATGAGTAAAGCACATTTCGCTATTTTTGCTGTGGGTCCCACGTAGAAGATCAGCTAGGTCTTAATGGCCTTTTTTGAGGAGCAAAAATAGGAGTTGGATATGAAAGTTTCAGGGTTGATTCCAAGAATACTGTGTTTGATGTTTTTTTGCTCAGTTTTTGGATAGGTTAGGTGGGTAGCTGATTCTGAGTGAGCTAATTCCTGAAGGAGACAGAGAGGGTGCTGATGCAATGTTCTTGACCAACATCATTCCTTAATAGAGAGGCGGATAATGGTTTCCCTCTGAGCAGGGGAAGGATGGCACCAATGTCATTGGTTCCACTGTCCTATTTAGTTCTGTCAACACATTGCAGTCTGTGGAGTCACCTTGATTCTGAGAGTAAGTGTGTGTGTGTGTGTGTGTGTGTGTGTGTGTGTGTAAGTGTGTGTGTGTTTTGTATTATTTATTTATTTATTTAATTAATTAATTAATTATTTTGCAGATGGCTGCGGTTGAGAAAGATCTCGTTGGAGAACTGATTCTAGTTTATCTACATTATCCCTCCACATCACCAACAAAATAATTAAAAGTCAGTGGCCCATCGAACCGTCGGCAATATGTCAAGGCCCTATACTAATGTCATTAGCACTGCCAACACACAGTTAGAAGTGGTGTGTAGCCACGTGCTAAAAACCAGGGTGGCAGGTGTAACGCAGACTCTTGCTCGAACAGACAGCCATTAATGATTAGCATAAATCTCTACGATATGGTCGCATTTCTTAAGACCCAAAGTAAGTCAAACATATATGGTTTTTACTCCTATTTTCTAAGTGAGAGACTTAGGCAACCCAACATATAAAGGACTGCAATCGCCACTGCAACATTTGCTGAATGCCCCTTTGATCAGCACATTACTTTTTCTGATCTACAAGTGGCTAAATGGTCGTGGTTTTGTCACATGAAATAAAAGGCTAAAACCACTGCCTCTATAGGGTGGGCACAGTAATGTTTGAATTAAGCAGTACTTACATATTTATTAACTCTGCCTGTCATTTTGAGCAATTTTCCAAAAAGTCGATGAGTGGCTGTGGGGGACTGTCAGTTCACTTCCTTAAATACCTCCCAACCTCTCACGCTGATCGTTTCAGTCTTTGAGCTATTCAACTGCAAAGAAAAGTAATCCTGAGAAATCTAACAATTTTAAAAACACGCAAAAGTGTTGAAAACTTAAATAAAAAAATATATATAAAAAAAAAAAAAAAAAAAAACAGACATGCCCCTGGCATTTCTTTCCTTCTACAAAAAATGGCATCCACTGAAGATAAACACATTGTGCCTGAAGCACATGTTTATAATTTCAATGTATGTTTGGCTCAAATAACTCAAGCATATTGCTTGGAGAAAATATTCACATGATTGGATTCCCTTGTCACGTACAACCGAAAAAAATAAAGAGATAACAGCTAGAGTTGACATCCAAAGAGTATTTTACCAAGGGATACTAACGATCTTCAGAAGATAATCTGAGATATCCCTTAGACAGGGCAGTATGTTTTCTGACACAGGAAAACAAGAAGACATCCAGGAACCTTCTATATATCCGTATGTACTTTTGTAAGAAAGTAAACTGCCAGAGTTATGGGATGGCTTGTTCATAAGTTTTAGTATTCCTCGTCTTCCCGGAGCAACTCGTTTCCATCTGAAGATATGATCAGAAAATTCAAAGTGATCCCTGAAACCTTGGTTTCCCTTTATCAACAGCTGTTTGGGTATGGGTAAAACGTATCAATCGGGGGTAAGGATATTATGGTCCTGTGGCCCTAACAAAACATCAGCACCTACACTAAGGCCACTTGGGTCCAGAGTTTTCATCAGGACGTCATCCACAAAATGCCCCAAGTACACAATTACTCCACTCGATAGAGAGCGCGCAGCACTAACTTGCATGCAAGGTGAGTATTTACTCGCCTTTCAGCAGCCGTTAGATCTTGATTTCCTACTTAGGAATCAGAACAAACCACATGGGAGGAGCCGGTTGGAAAGCGGGCATTCGGAATAGCTAATAAGCAGCATGCTACCCTTGAAGAATGGGTGACTACAGGGGCATACTACCCCCTCTTCCCATGTGGCTTGTTAGGATTTCCAAATAGAGGCAGATTACATTCTTCTGTGGATAAAGGTCAAAACATTTTCTGACAAATAAATACAGGACTATCATCACATTTATATAGGTCATACCCACTTTAGGACAAAGTGGAAGCCCAAAGTTAAATACCTTTTTCTGTAACGTTATTAACTCTGTTGAGAAAATGTTGTTTAGTATGTTTTCTTTATCTTTCATTACTGCTCCTGATGTCTTTCTCTTGCTTTTGTCTTCCTTGGTTGTAGGCCAGGATCCCTTCCTCTTCCTACCACTCTTCGTTTCAGCTCTTCTCTCTCCCCCTCTGACTAGTATTCAGATAAAACAGCTTCATTTCCAAAATAAAATTGAGTTTTGATAACATATATTTAGCTGCTTAACAGGGAGATTCAGAACGTTCATCCACTTTAATATTCACATCTTCATCATTCAAAGCTTATTTTCCATGTGTCCCCACAGAGGCTTGTATCTTTTAGCAAAGGTGCAGTATATAATAGATGGGGGTCAACCTACGGCTTTTTGTGAATTTATATATTTTACAACGCCGGCAGACAAAAGAGTTTGTTACCAGCAGGCTATGTAGAATGAGTGTTCTTTATATATTCACAAGTGTGGTTAACATTTGCATGCCTGCCGTCAGCTGACAATAACCTGGAAACCACACTGTTCATAAACAAGATGAAACTAATGAGAGGCATTGAGATGCATCCCACTCTGCACCAGACTCCGGGAGTCAGCCTCTGCTCCCTAGGTATTAATTCAATTTGAGGTCAGTGGAGGCTTGCATCAACTTCCACCCTGAGCTTAAGGCGGGGTATATAGCAGCAATAAAAAGAATGGTAGCCTGGGATCATAATGATAAACTACTGGACAGAAATTGATTTTTTTTCAATCTGATGGAAATTCGACATTATATCTTGTTAAGCATGTGATGGAATGATGCATTTAAAATACCCTACCTCCATTTGCAACAATTTGAATTATTTGTGGCATGTTGGAATTTAAATTCTGACATTCTAAGAAAACGATAGCATTACAACACATCACATGGTCCCTTGCTGTGGAAACTTTTGACCGGCTCTAGTTTCAGTTCTACACTGGCCTTACTCTACTGTAGGATGTTGGGTCTTTTGGTACCGAGCTGTTCTTTTTTGTCACAGGTCTATGGTGCCCCTGCTATAGGCACATTCAGAGTTTTGACACACATGTTGACATTTCAAAACACTTTCCGTCCATATCTATTTCACTGATCCTAATGTTGCTGCTTTTCTCTCAAGCTTCAGCGGTTCTGGGCACCATGGTGCTGCTGGCTGTGGGTTATAGAATAAAATATTTAAAAATACATATTTCCTGTCTTCTTACTTGCAAGGCCAGAGTAGCTTTCTTGAACAACCAGCAAGAAAGTTCAGATTTTGTTAGATCTTTACAAGGTTATATTGCAGGTGGGGGCACTGTGTGTTTAAGGATAAGTCTTGGGTATATGGATTGTGTCTTCAACTATGTGCCTTTGTGGTTGTGCAACGTTGCACATTTCTCTGCCTTTTTGTGTGCTCCTATTTGTTTGATAGGTTGAACAGATTTTGAAAAACAAAGACATGCTCCAGACACAGGAATTAAATTTTCAGTGCTGCTAAAGCACAGAATGACTTAATTGACAAAACCACTGAAAATCGCCAGTAACAGTTATAAATGAGCACAACATGCAATAACTCCTGCTGTACACCATGTTGTTCTCCTGATAACCTGCATTTGTCTTGTTGGCAAACTCGTGTTGTGAGCATGCTTTTGGGATCTAGACCTTCCCAGGACCGCCAGAGATGATTTGCTTCCTTTTGGTCCATTGTCCTGTGGACAATACTTAGAAGAGAAAGGGTGAGGGGGGCGTGAGGAAGGCAGAATGGACTCAAGTTTTTTTTTTTTCTCCAGGGAAAAAGTCGCTAGTTAGAAAAAGAAAACAAAACAAAACCACAGTCTCAGTGGAACAGAAGAATTAAGCATAAAGTGAAGTTCTAGTTAGGTGCTATAAGAATAAAAAAACGAATGTTTAAAAAAAAAAAAAAAAAACGATTCACTAGTTATACTTTATTGACTTAACTACAACTTGCAATCCCATTATGCGTGGCTTATGATGCCATAAACATCACTTATGACATGTTAAATGGCATCACTGATCTCACTGGTGACGCGATCCAACAGATATGACAGTTGACTAGAAGCTTTTCATAGTCTCAATATTTCATAACATCAATGGTATTATTGAGAGTATCCTTTCACAACAAGAACTACACAGGGAAAACATTTTTCCTTCCCAGAATCTGCTTGCTCCTAACAACCACCAGGTGCTCAAGTTCTGTTACCACCCTGCACATGCATTTTACTCCTTCCAGAGTGGCGCACATCTCTGACCATGTTCATGAAAGGACATGGCAATGTTTGTGACAAGCCACAACTTCAGGATTTGTGGTAGATTTTATGTACTTTCCCAGGATATCCCCATGCGTGAACGTTTGCTTCTCACCCTGTTGAGTACATTTTCTGACATTCAGGCTCTCATTAAAACTGTTGTGTGTTTTTTATTCTGGTGGGGGACTTTTCGTTCCATGGGAATTATGAGACCAGTAGAAGCCGCAGATCTGCTTACATTTACAACAAGGATCTCAGCTCCTCTGTGTGAAAATCCAGACAGAAAGGAAGAATTCCTAGGAAATCTGATCTGTAAAAACAGATTCCCACTTGTAATCCCCCATAACTCCGGCCCTCATGGCCGATGTTAGTGGGAAAGATACAGGACACTCATAATGAAGATCTTTCAGATTATATTTTGTGTGAAACAAACTTTACATCTAATAACTTTGAGAATACCCCAAGGTTAATTTAATTCTGTGAAGTCTGTAAATGTAATTCAACTTTTATGTGTACATGGCTGTATGTATTGTGCCATCAGTGAGGATATTTTAAAAGATTACCAAAACAACAAACCCAAACAAATAAGGAGGCCATTCTTCTTCAGAGGTGATGCAATTTGGCATCAAGAAAATGTAAACTAACCATGAGCATTAGTCACTTTTAGAAAATAACTTTTCTTGAATGCAGTCCAACCCATATCCATACAGCCTCTACAAAAGTCATTGTTCAAAAATCCTGCAGCATGTTTTTATAGGAAGTAAGGCTTTGGAAGGTTGAACATTTCCACTGGACCAGATGTTTCCGTTTTTAGAGAAAACACCACCGTCTGCTGACATACCAACGAACCACTGACCTGTTAGAATTTCTGTTAACAACAGAGTACTAAACTAGCACATTAACGGAAGGCTCTTATAAAAACTGCTTTAGGAGTAATTTGATTTAACAAAACCTTTCCCATCTCTAACACAGTTTTACCTTGCCCCTCGTTTATTTCGCTGAATACTTCGAGCCATTCTAGGTTACAAATGTGAACATCAGCAGTGTTTTTTTCTGTTGAATAGTTTGCGTTGTCATTAGCCTATCAATGCAACCCGGATGTTCAAGTTCCAAACTTAGAGGCCGAGTTAAGGGTGGCCACTATTGTTTACTTAACTCTTCTCTGGGCCTCCAGTTTTCTGATCACATACTTCGATTTGAAATCCGCGTAGATCAACATAAATAAAATCTATTTGTTCAGAATTATGTGCATTGAAAAAAGAAAAAAAAAACAGTACAAGCTCATTGGGGTCCAGATGATAAGTTAAATATACAGCATTGCAGCTCAGCGGGAAAACTTCCACTGCAGACATCAGGAATGATCTGCAGGTCACATGCAAATATCCAAAGACATCCAATGCAGCCTTTCATCCATTGAGGGGAGGGGGTAAATTAACTACAATTACCTTGGGTAGCAGTAACTCCTGTTATTTACAGCACTATTAAACTAGCAACAGAGGGATTTTACGAGCTGCACGATCAGTGTCGTTTTCCTATCCAGAACATGCAATTTGCTGAGAATCTCTGTGCATGCTTTGGTTCATTCAGAGCAGTCTGCTCTTTGGTCAGCTATCAACTCAAGCACCAGAAAGACAGCCACGTGTGACTCATTACCAAAGATCCCCTTCTTTTTCTCATTAACCAATTCACCTTCCAGTCTTAGATAATACCCGGATCAGTAGTGTCACTATATCAGAACTAATCAGGTAATTGTTCAGATAGCGAGGTTTTGGAAGCGAACCTCTCAAAAATGCACTCTACTGTGCAGGCTATCCACAGCATTAAATTCCCACTGCATCTCAAAGGAGTTACCTACTAGATTAACCTAAAAACCAAAAATAGCCCGTACTCAATTGTGGAGAGGTGAAAGGCCACGATTGTGAAGGTGGAGCTAATTCACAACATTTCAGAACATAATTAACTTTGGAATTTATAATATTCATGGTTATCATAAATGCCACCTTGTTGATTTGGCAGAAGCATAGTTCTCAACTGAATCCCACGAAGCAGCAAGGTCAACTATAAAAACAGAGCAGGTGGAGTATCACAAGTCGTAGAGTCAGCGATGCATAAATACCGCAAGATCTGAAACATAGCAAATTTATCTTTTTAATTAATTTGCAAGCATTGATTAACGAACCACAATACCTAATTGGATGTAATAGTGTATACCTAATTGGATGTAATAGTGTATTGCAACACAGCGCTTCCTTTCTGCATGAAGAGGAAATACTAAGATTTGCCCTACATTTGCAAACCACGAGAATGACAATTTTGATACCGTATGACTTCAAACCGTGCGCAGAAAAAGAGAGAATCAAGCAGCATAACAATTACTGCAACATATGAACTCCCTGGGCATAAACCAGATTATAAACATCCATACATGTCAGGACGTGACCGCTCTCTTCCTCTAACAAAAGCTGTGGGTGAAGTCTCCACTTTACCAGTACAGAGTACAACACATGACCTTGCTATAAACTGGGCAAAATCAGTGCAGGCAGAACAAAGTCATAAAATCAGATTTTCGAAATAGCTGAACATTAGTCCAGACAAACCCAGGGAGTAAGTCAAATATGGAAGAACTTAAGCTACACAAAGAGAAACATATCTGGTTTTGTATTATTCTCCTAGAATTTACAAACAGGTGACCACTTCTTTCTTGTCGTGAAGACAATCTTACTGGTGGGACTTCAATCGGCATCCCTTTCAGTTTGCGAGCACGTTTTCTCCTCTGGGTCAGGTTTAGAAAGCGCTAACATGTGAGTTCGATGGGACCTTTGGACCCAGTGAAGTGTGCTAAAAAACACATTCAATCAACTCCCAACCAATACAACAAATTTAAATACCATAACCAATATGCCCATTTAAACAAAACTCTAATCAATGAAAAGTTCCAAAGCTTTATTACAACCATAAAGCCAAAGTCATGTAAATGGTGCATAAAACTAAGTTATAAAGATGAATGTAAACCATAGGCTGACCAAATCTGCAAAACAAGTTTAATCTACTCAACATCAATACCATTAACCATTCGAAACAAAATTACACAAACAAACAATGATAATATTTGTCCAACAGAAACGGACTTTAAACCATTAGATAGAGACATCGGTCAATAATCAAATTCAAAGGTATACATTTTATGAGGAGGGTTATCCAAACTCCACATTTCAATTTAAGAGGATGGATTATTAACAACAGTTCATACATCAAATATCAGAGGGTGGTTTTAAAATTCAATGAATCATCATTAGAAAGATGGTTTTAGAAATCAATTAATCAACCTTAAAAGGATGGTTATTCCCTACTTCTATCGCAAATTAGGACAAGCATGTGTGGGATCGAACTAACACATGGGGGGCAAAAAGAAAAAAGAAAAGGAGACAAAAATAAATCATCTTGGTTTAGATTAGGCTAACTAATAAAATAAAAAGAAAACAGGTGTCAGCAGGCTAAAGTAATTAAAATAAGGCAAAGGGGGAAATAAAATTGCTATTTTTATACCTCTCCCAGCAAACAATGACCGAATCAGAGACCACAGCAGAATATGTAAAATCTGGCAAAGTACATCAAGAACATCATCAGGAAAAGGCTGATATGAGCTGCATATCAAGAATGGGCCTGGGGCAAGGAAACAATTAAATTCAATGGGCAATTTAGAAATACATAAAGGACTTAAAAATAGATGCAACAAGTGAGAAGGCGAGCAAGGGAACAGCCTAAAAGTTCCAAAAGTCTGCATAACTAGACATTTCCATTGTAATTTGATAGATTCACTATGTAGCACCATATGTCGTAAAATGACAAATGTCCAATGAAACTTAGAATGCCCAACAGGTTTGCACTATCTCCAAATATTCTCAGGGTAGGTGTGAAGTCATCTTTCCTTCCGTACGACACCAGCAGTTACTACCAACTCTGTACATTAGCTGATACATTCCAAAATCTTCCCAGGGCTCATGACATTTTCCTCTTTTCATATGGGAGCGAACAGTTAACCAATTGCCCTGCTTTACTTTCCAGATCTAGTGTTGCAACAATTCCCAATTACTACAAAAAGGCTTACACACAATGCAACAGAACTCTTTACTAAACATGTGAAACAACCTAATGGAAAAAATTCAGTTAAAGGTGAAGAAATGATTTTGCTTTTTTCGCTTTTTCATTACTGCTGCGGGTATGATATTTTTGGTCTAGTTGTGCTAATACAAAAATAAACTGTATTGTTATAATCATTAATAAAACATGCAAAATGTGAAAACGTATTACATTTTACATTAATATATCATAAATTATGTAAAGCATGTTCAATATTAATTGCAATCTTTATCGCATCAGATTAAGTATGACTGAGAAGTCCATTTATTTTTCTGTACATTGTTACTTTAAGAACTCACATTAATCCACATAACTCAAAATTATTTTCTAATCATAATATTAATTCTAATGATTCATTCTTTTTTAAAAATTACTATAAATTAATTTAGCATTTAATAAACACAGTTAGGCGCAATGTCTGCCATAGTAAACGTGATGCTCAACATGGGTAGGCACAACGTCCACCATATTTCAAACATGCACTGTAGGAAACTGCCTCTTTTGACATCGCCCTCCACTCCCCCACACACAATTTTTGCCTGGTTTCTGGTGCAATTTCGACTGAAAATGCACTGAATCCCTGCCAAACAGGTCCCTAGTGCCAGATCTCTTTCTTAAACTGCACAGTCATTTTACCCAATTGGCAAACCTTTAGTTGCCATAGTAAGTACCTAGTAAATTATAACTCTGGTGCCTAGGGCATGGGGTACTAAAAGGCCCCTGAGGTCTGCAGCACAGATTGTACCACCCTCCGGGACCCTCTCACCTAGAGCACACTGCTGCTTTTGCAGGCTGCATGTCTTGGTGCAGTACCAAAATGAACACACAACATGGTACACAGCCTGTGTGCCCTTTCACCTGCACGCAATATATGCAAGTCACCCCTCTGGCAGGCTTCCAGCCCTAAAGGCAGGGTACATTATATTACATGTGAGGGCATAACTGCATGAGCAGATATGCCCCTGCTATGTCTTTGTCGATTCGCAGACTTAGTGAATGAACAGTGCTGCCATTTTAAGTACATGTGCAAGACACTGGTCATTACGAGTTACCCAGCTACATGAAGGCTTCACCGACAATAGAAATGTTTGGGTATCAAACATCTCGCATTAATTAACTCTCACTGAATCCAGTGATTAATTTATTAATACGAACACTCAGGAGGGCACTTTAGAGGTGTCCCCTTAAAATCAACCAACTCCTAGAGAGGGCACTGACTAATGAGAACTAGTGCAGCCACTTTAGACAAGAGATTGACCCCCCACTGAAATGAGAGCCAATGCTCTTAAGGGCTCAAATCAAAGGCCTAAGGTGTGACCTCCTCTCCCACGCAGGATGGACATTCCAGGGTGGGGAGCTTCAAAGGCCATGCCTCCTTAGAAATGCGACCCAGTCCTCTCCAAATGGTGGAGAAGGCCAACACCCATTTCCTGACCCCACTTTTGGCAGCAGGACTGGCGGGAAAATTAAGTAAATTAGGAGGTGTGCCCACTTCATGTCAGTCCCACCCCTAGGGTGGACAAGCTGAAGTGGACACTACTTTTTAAATTCCTCCATCTTGCATGGAAGAAATGCTGAGGTGGTTACAGGCGGCAGTTTCGTGGTTCCTCTGGCAGACTTTTTTTTCTTTGGAGAGGTTTCTTTTGGACAGGTCCACTGGAGTTATTGTTCCTTATTGAAGGCAGGCAGCCCTCCCAAGCCTTTGGAGGTCGCTGGGCTGCAGGACAGTTGTTTTCTGGTGCAGGTTCTTTGAAGGCTGCAGACAGACCAGTAGGGCTGGGGTCAAGTCCATTGGTGTCTTCAGTCTTCTCTGCTAGGCGACTTTTGTGGTGCCAGGCTCTTCTAAGGTCAACAGGAATCTGTTTCTAGGGATCAGGGGTGCCACCTAAATATTGAATTTAGGAAGGTGTTACAGGGAGTGCCATGTGAAAGCCAATAGGATACTCACCATTAGGGTGACTACTCCCCTCCTATGACCACTTCCTTTGGGAAGTGGCATAGCCCTAACCCTACAGGCCTAATTTCTTCCATGCAAGATGGAGGAACTTAACAAGCAGTGTCCAGCTTGTACACGCTAGGAGTGGGACTGGCATGAAGTGGGCACACCTCCTAATTTACTTAATTTTCCCGCCAGTCCTGTCGCCAAATGTGGGGTCAGGACCTATTTGGAGAGGCCTGGGTCGCATTTCAAAGGCAGCACAGCCTTTGAAGCTCCCCATCCTGGAATGTCCATCCTGTCTGGGAGGGGAGGTCACACCTTAGGCCTTCGTTCTGAGCACTCAAAAGCACTGGCTCTCATCTCAGGGAAGCAAAACTCTTGTCTAAAGTGGCTGCACTGGTTTTGACCAGTCAGTGCCCTTTCTAGGAGTTGGTTGATTTCAAGGGGGCAGCCCTTAGGAGCCATCTGAGTGCTTGTATTAATAAATTCATCAATTGATTCAGTGAGAGTTAATCAATATGAGATGTTTGATACCAAACATCCCTATTGTCGGCTAAGCCTTCATGTAGCTGGGGAACTCTTAATGACCAGTGTACAGCACATGTACATGTACCTTTCCTTCTGCTTTCTGGTTGTCTTAAATCAAAAGTATCTGGAAGTCACAGTCTTAACTTCATAAAACTGTGCATGCATACCCTACAGCCATCTTTGGCAGGGTTGCTTTTTAGGTCGAGGACTACCAGACCAGAGGACTATTGTGGCCATGCTATGAACTTTAATTGGAATGCATTTCACCCACAGCTTTGTTCTTTTTACTGACAGCTGCCTGCTTTCTAGTCACTGACTATTTACTTTAGCCAGTCCAGCATACCTTTGTCCCTCTTGTGGAGCATAGCTTCGTTAACACCTCTATGATTGGCTCCTTCTGTTCTTTTCGGAGTGTTCTATTAGAATGTATGTTTTATTCAACTATCTGTCTTGTAGGCTTCTCTGAATAGCAACAGATCCACCCCCTCAATGAATGTTAAAGAAACTTGAAACTGCATGGATTATCAAAAATGCCTGGACTGGCTGAAGCCATAATACATAATGTGGGTACACCTGGTAGCATTGGAAGCTCTGACCAACTGCTACTTACGCTTCCCAGCTTTGGTCTGAATGAGGCTTTTCAGCTATTTCCCCGGGTACCATGTTTTGCACGAAGGATTGTTGCAAGGCTACTTTCCATTCGCTACCTATTTTGAGATGAACGCTTTTTAAGCTGCTGCTTTTGACATTCTTGTATGAGAAGCGTGCATTGCTTCTCCCTATGGTGTACTTGTTTTGTGGGACAATGGAGGCTTGCATTACTGCTGTCACTGTCATATGTATGTTGTATGAGGGAGGATTGTTCAGTTATTGCCATCTGTATAGTTTTACCTGTAAAGTGAGGAATGGTGGTATAAAATTGTTCTGTTAGAGAAATTCATAAAGTCAGATGTGCAACAGAAAACTGTCAGATTGGTGAAACAGTGCCTGCATGGAAGAACTGTAATACGTGAGTGGATGGGGCAGGCAACACAGAGCTTAGGAAAAACACTATATTCTTGCACATACTATTGGCAATGTGTTGTTTATTGTTCTGCTTACACACTGCCAATTAAGTGGCAGCATATATATCCTTTTTAATTAAAAGAATACATTTACAGCATTTCTAACAAACATTAACAAAAGCAACAGGTCTACTATATATGTGGAAAGGCAAGTCAGACATTGTGCCTTTTTCTCTCTTCTGGTGAAGTGGATTGCATTGGCAAGGTCAATAGATCCGAAATGTGCTGCTGTTCGTAAATCTCATGGAAATGAGGATGAAGGATGGAATGAGGCTTGACATCCAAACAAATGAATTGCACTTATCAATAAAATATCAAGAATTTGCCACAAAACTATAACCGGCACAAAGCTTTCTGTTACCAGAAGCATCACATTTGACACCATAGTGGTTTGCTGGCCAAATAATGCTTCTTCCTAGTAGGGGCAGTGATTCACAAAACACCGGGCTACAATACCTTCTTCCTGGAAGAGGCCCTCAACCTATATCTACACCTTCAAACATTATTCATCATCATCATCACAGGCGAATGTAACCAGTTGCCAATAAACTCGATCCAAATTAATGTGAAAGATAGAGCTCTTAATCTTCGCCCAAATTATATTTTCAATAGGGAATCTTCCAGCTACCATCATATTGGTGATGCTCACAGATCACTTCAGATTCAAACAAGAGACTCACCACTGATCTTAAAATATATCACACAAGAAAGTAGGCATGCCACGCCACAGTCACAGGAAGAAATATAGAAACAGGGTACTAGTTGTGTAGCGGTTCTCCGGAGCAAGAAGGGAGAATAGTGAAGGTTACGTGTGTGTAGGGGTGTTAGTGAAGGTATTTGCTTAGGGACGTGTGCAGAGGCATGGGCGTACTGGATGGTTAACTGGCTGTATAGTGAATGGGCTGACTCAGTCTTATTTTTCCATGGTTGAGAAACGTAATGGTGTGTGTCATATTTAAGCATCCGGTTTGTAGTAGGTTCCATTTTAATGGCCAACGTCAATAAAATGCAAGTTTGTAAGGAAATGCCTCCTTGGCATGGTTACCCCCTGACTTTTTGCCTTTGCTGATGCTAAGTTTTGATTTGAAAGTGTGCTGAGGCCTGCTAACCAGGCCCCAGCACCACTGTTCTTTCCCTAACCTGTACTTTTGTTTCCACAATTGGCACACCCTGGCATCCAGGTACGTCCCTTGTAACTGGTACCCCTGGTACCAAGGGCCCTGATGCCAGGGAAGGCCTCTAAGGGCTGCCACATGTCTTATGCCACCCTGGGGACCCCTCACTAAGCACAGACACACTGCTTGCCAGCTTGTGTGTGCTAGTGGGGATAAAAAGACTAAGTCGACATGGCACTCCCCTCAGGGTGCCATGCCAACCCCACACTGCCTATGAAGTATAGCTAAGTCACCCATCTAGCAGGCCTTACAGCCCTAAGGCAGGGTGCACTATAGCATAGGTGAGGGCATAAGGGCATGAGCACTATGCCCCTACAGTGTCTAAGCAAAACCTTAGACATTGTAAGTGCAGGGTAGCCATAAGAGTATATGGTCTGGGAGTCTGTCATGCACGAACTCCACAGCACCATAATGGCTACACTGAAAACTGTAAAGTTTGGTATCAAACTTCTCAGCACAATAAATGCACACTGATGCCAGTATACATTTCGTTGTAACATACGCCCGAGAGGGCACCTTAGAGGTGCCCCCTGAAACCTTAACCGCCTACCCGTGTAGGCTGACTGGTTTTAGCAGCCTGCCACACACCAGACATGTTGCTGGCCACATGGGGAGAGTGCCTTTGTCACTCTGTGGCTAGTAACAAAGCCTGTACTGGGTGGAGATGCTTATCACCTCCCCCCGCAGGAACTGTAACACCTGGCGGTGAGCCTCAAAGGCTCACCCCCTTTGTTACAGCACCCCAGGGCACTCCAGCTAGTGGAGTTGCCCGCCCCCTCTGGCCATGGCCCCACTTTTGGCGGCAAGGCCGGAGGAGATAATGAGAAAAACAAGGAGGAGTCACTGGCCAGTCAGGACAGCCCCTAAGGTGTCCTGAGCTGAGGTGACTAACTTTTAGAAATCCTCCATCTTGCAGATGGAGGATTCCCCCAATAGGATCAGGGATGTGCCCCCCTCCCCTCAGGGAGGAGGCACAAAGAGGGTGTAGCCACCCTCAGGGCTAGTAGCCATTGGCTACTAACCCCCCAGACCTAAACACACCCCTAAATCGAGTATTTAGGGGCTCCCCAGAACCTAGGAACTCAGATTCCTGCAACCTAAGAAGAAGAGTACTGCTAAGCTGAAAAGCCCTGCAGAGAAGACGGAGACACCAACTGCTTTGGCCCCAGCTCTACCGGCCTGTTTCCCCACTTCTAAAGACACTGCTCCAGCTACGCTTTCCACAGGGCCCAGCGACCTCTGAAGCCTCAGAGGACTGCCCTGCATCTAGAAGGACCAAGAACTCCCAAGGACAGCGGCTCTGTTCACCAAAGACTGCAACTTTGCAACAAAGAAGCAACTTTGAAACAACACGCGTTTCCCGCCGGAAGCGTGAGACTTGGCACTCTGCTCCCGACGCCCCCGGCTCGACTTGTGGAGAAAAATCACTTCAGGGAGGACTCCCCGACGACTGAGAGACCGTGAGTAGCCAGAGTTGACCCCCCTGAGCCCCCACAGCAACGCCTTCAGAGGGAATCCCGAGGCTCCCCCTGACCACGACTGCCTGCTTCAAAGACCGGACACCTGGTAAAGGCACTGCATCCGCAGCCCCCAGGACCTGAAGGATCCGACCTCCAGTGCAGGAGCGACCCCCAGGTGGCCCTCTCCCTTGCCCAGGTGGTGGCTACCCCAAGGAGCCCTCCCCCCCTTGCCTGCCTGCATCGCTGAAGAGACCCCTTGGTCTCCCATTGCTTTCTATTGAAAACCCGACGCTTGTTTGCACACTGCACCCGGCCGCCCCCGTGCCGCTGAGGGTGTACTTTCTGTGTGGATTTGTGTCCCCCCCCCCCGGTGCCCTACACAACCCCCCTGGTCTGCCCTCTTAAGACGCGGGTACTTACCTGCTGGCAGACTGGAACCGGGGCACCCCCTTCTCTATTGAAGCCTATGCGTTTTGGGCACCACTTTGACCTCTGCACCTGACCGGCCCTGAGCTGCTGGTGTGGTAACTTTGGGGTTGCTCTGAACCCCCAACGGTGGGCTACCTTGGACCCAAACTTGAACCCCGTAGGTGGTTTACTTACCTGCAAAAACTAACAAACTCTTACTCCCCCCAGGAACTGTTGAAAATTGCACTAAGTGTCTAGTTTTAAAATAGCTATATGTCATTTATGTGAAAACTGTATATGCTATTTTGCGAATTCAAAGTTCCTAAAGTACCTACCTGAAATACCTTTCATTTGAAGTATTGCATGTAAGTCTTGAACCTGTGGTTCTTAAAATAAACTAAGAAAATATATTTTTCTATACAAAAACCTATTGGCCTGGAATTGTCTCCGAGTGTGTGTTCCTCATTTATGGCCTGTGTGTGTACAACAAATGCTTAACACTACCCTCTGATAAGCCTACTGCTCGACCACACTACCACAAAATAGAGCATTAGAATTATCTATTTTTGTCACTATCTTACCTCTAAGGGGAACCTTTGGACTCTGTGCATACTATTCCTTACTTTGAAATAGTGCATCCAGAGCCAACTTTCTACATTGGTACATTGGTGGATCAGAGGTGGGTTACAAGACTTTGCATTTGCTGGACTACTCAGCCAATACCTGATCACACGACTAAATTCCCAAAATTGTCATTAGAAACTGATTTTTGAAATTTGGGCTATTTTTCTAAATTTTTAAAAGTCCTGCTAGGGCCTTGTGTTAGTCCCTGTTAGCATTTCTTTTAGAGTTTAAAAGTTTTGTAAAAGCTTGAATTAAGTTCTAGAGATAGTTTTAGATTCTTAAAAAGTATTCCAACTTTTAGAAACATAATGTCTAATGCAGAAGAGAATGTGATGGAACTCGACCTCACCCCTTACCTCCATCTTAGGATGAGGGAGTTAAGGTCTCTCTACAAATTAAAAAATATTAAAGCTGGTTTAAACCCTACCAAACTACAGCTCCAGGAACTGTTGGCAGAGTTTGACAAAGACAACCCCTCTGAGGATGACCTCCTAGAGGATGAAACTAGTGATGTGGAGTAAGTCCCACCTCCAGTCCTAGTTAGGGAGATCAGGGCTCCTCAAGTCCTGACTCCAAATGTGATAGTCAGAGATGCTGCTTCCCTCACAGGAGGGTCCAGGACCTCGGGAGTCACTGAGGATAGCCTCAGTGAAGATGACCTCCTGCTAGCCAGGATGGCCAAAAGATTGGCTTTAGAGAGCCAGCTCCTAGCCATAGAAAGGGAAAGACAAGAGATGGGCTTTGGTCCCATCCATGGTGGTAGCAACATAAATAGGGTCAGAGATTCTCCTGACATGCTAAAAATCCCCAAAGGGATTGTAACTAAATATGAAGATGGTGATGATATCACCAAGTGGTTCACAGCTTTTGAGAGGGCTTGTGCAACCAGAAAAGTAAACAGATCTCACTGGGGTGCTCTCCTTTGGGAAATGTTCACTGGAAAGTGTAGGGGGGTAGACTCCTCACACTCTCTGGAAAAGATGCAGAATCCTATGACCTCATGAAGGCTACCCTGATTGAGGGCTTTGGACTCTCCACTGAGGAGTATAGAATTAGATTTAGGGGGGCTCAAAAATCCTCGAGCCAGACCTGGGTTGATTTTGTTGACTACTCAGTAAAAACAAAGGATGGTTGGATTCAAGGCAGTGGTGTAAATGATTATGATGGGCTGTACAATTTATTTGTGAAAGAACACCTGTTAAGTAATTGTTCAAATGATAAACTGCATCAGCATCTGGTAGACCTAGGACCAATTTCTCCCCAAGAATTGGGAAAGAAGGAGGACCATTGGGTCAAGACTAGGGTGACCAAGACTTCCACAGGGGGGTGACCAAAAGAAAGGGGTCACAAAGCCTCCCCAGGGGAAGAGTGTTGAGACATCAAAAGGGAAAAATAGTAAAGAGTCTTCTACAGGCCCCCAAAAACCTGCACGGGAGGGTGGGCCCAGAGCCTCTTCACAATCCAATTTTGGGTACAAGGGTAAAACCTTTGATGCCAAAAAGGCCTTGTGTCGTAGCTGTAATCAGCCTGGACACCAAACTGGAGACAAGGCCTGTCCCAAGAAAGGTTCCACTTCTAACTCTACTCCAGCTAACACTGGAATGGCTAGTCTCCAAGTGGGATCAACAGTGTGCCCAGAGCAAATCAGGTGTCACACAGAAAGCTACATTAGTCTCTGAGGTTGGGGTGGATTTAGCCACACTGGCTGCCTGGCCCCCTAACATGCAAAAATACAGGCAGCAGCTCTTAATTAATGGGACAAGTGTAGAAGACCTGAGGGATACAGGTACCAGTGTCACCATGGTGACAGAGAAACTAGTTTCCTCTGGTCAATACCTGGCTGGACAAACGTATCCAGTCACCAACGCTGACAATCAGACTAAAGTACATCCCATGGCTATGGTAACTTTAGAGTGGGGAGGGGTCAATGGCCTGAAACAGGTGGTGGTCTCCTCAAATATCCCTGTAGACTGTTTGCTTGGAAATGACCTGGAGTCCTCAGCATGGGCTGAGGTAGAACTGAAAACCCATGCAGCCATGCTGGGTATCCCTGAGCTGGTGTGTGTCAAGACAAGGGCACAGTGCAAGGCTCAGGGTGAAAAAGTGGTGTTGGAGCCTGGAAAAAGGGCCCAACCCACCAAGAGAAAAGGAAAGACAACTGGGGAACAAGTTGCAACACAACAAGAAAAAGAGAACCTCTCTTCTCAGGAAGAAGTTCTGCCCTCTGATGGGACTGAGCCTATGGAGTTAGAACCTTATCAGGTTGAGCTCCTAGGCCCAGGGGGACCCTCAAGGGAGCAGTTGTGTAAGGGGCAAGAAACTTGTCCCTCCCTTGAAGGCCTTAGGCAGCAAGCTGCTGAAGAGTCCAATGGAAAGAAAACAGCAACACATAGGGTCTATTGGGAAGATGGACTCCTTTACACTGAGGCAAGAGATCCCAAACATGGTGCCACTAGGAGAGTGGTAGTGTCTCAGGAGTTTAGGGAGTTCATTCTGACCTTAGCCCACGATATTCCTCTTGCTGGGCATTTGGGACAGACCAAGACGTGGGAGAGACTAGTCAACCACTTGTATTGGCCCAACATGTCCCAGAAGGTCAAGGAGTTTTGTGTCTCCTGTGCCACCTGTCAAGCCAGTGGTAAGACAGGTGGACACCCAAAGGCCCCCCTCATTCCACTTCCAGTGGTGGGGGTCCCCTTTGAAAGAGTGGGTGTGGACATAATGGGTCCACTTGAACCTCCCACAGCCTCCGGGAACCTGTACATACTAGTAGTAGTGGATCATGCTACTAGATAACCCTAAAGCAATTCCCCTTAGGTCGACTACTGCCCCTGCAGTAGCCAAAGCACTCATTAGTATTTTTACCAGAGTGGGTTTTCCTAAGGAGGTGGTGTCTGGCAGAGGTACCAACTTTATGTCAGCATACCTGAAACACATGTGGAATGAGTGTGGTGACTTACAAATTCACCACACCATACCACCCACAAACCAATGGCCTTGTTGAGAGATTCAACAAGACATTGAAATGATCATGGGGCTCCCTGAAAAACTCAAAAGGAGATGGGATGTCCTCTTGCCATGTCTGCTTTTCGCTTACAGAGAGGTGCCTCAGAAGGGAGTAGGGTTTTCCCCCTTTGAACTTCTGTTTGGCCACCCTGTAAGAGGACCACTAGCTCTTGTGAAAGAAGGCTGGGAGAGACCTCTTCATGAGCCTAAGCAATATATAGTGGACTATGTACTGGGCCTACGTTCAAGGATGGCAGAGTACATGGAAAAGGCAAGCAAAAACCTTGAGGCCAGCCAACAGCTCCAGAAGTTTTGGTATGACCAAAAGCCTGCTATGGTTGAATTTCAGCCAGGGCAGAAAGTCTGGGTTTTGGAACCTGTGGCTCCCAGGGCACTTCAGGACAGATGGAGTGGCCCTTACCCAGTGCTAGAAAAGAAGAGTCAGGTCACCTACCTGGTAGACCTAGGCACTAGCAGGACCCCCAAAAGGGTGATCCATGTGAACCGCCTCAAGCTCTTCCATGATAGGGCAGATGTGAATCTGTTGATGGTAACAGATGAGGACCAGGAAGCGGAGAGTGAACCTCTCCCTGATCTCCTCTCCACAGACCCTAAAGATGGTTCAGTTGATGGAGTGATCTATTCAGACACCCTCTCAGGCCAACAGCAATCTGACTGTGTAGATCCTGCAACAGTTTGCTGAGCTCTTTTCCCTAACCCCTGGTCAGACCCACCTGTGTACCCATGATGTGGACACAGGAGACAGCATGCCTGTCAAAAACAAAATATTCAGACAGTCTGACCAAGTTAAGGAAAGCATCAAGGTGGAAGTCCACAAGATGCTGGAATTGGGAGTCATTGAGCACTCTGACAGCCCCTGGGCTAGCCCAGTGGTCTTAGTCCCCAAACCTCACACCAAAGATGGGAAGAGAGAGATGAGGTTTTGTGTGGACTACAGAGGACTTAATTCTGTCACCAAGACAGATGCCCATCCCATTCCAAGGGCAGATGAACTGATAGACAAACTAGGTGCTGCCAAATACTTAAGTACCTTTGACTTGACAGCAGGGTACTGGCAAATCAAAATGGCACCAGGAGCAAAAGAAAAGACAGCATTCTCCACACCTGATGGGCATTATCAGTTTACTGTTATGCCCTTTGGTTTAAAGAATGCCCCTGCCACCTTCCAAAGGTTGGTGAATCAAGTCCTTGCTGGCTTGGAGTCCTTTAGTGCAGCTTATCTTGACGATATTGCTGTCTTTAGCTCCAACTGGCAGGATCACCTGGTCCACCTGAAGAAGGTTTTGAAGGCTCTGCAATCAGCAGGCCTCTCTATCAAGGCATCTAAATGCCAGATAGGGCATGGAACTGTGGTTTACTTGGGTCACCTTGTAGGTGGAGGCCAAGTTCAGCCACTCCAGCCTAAGATCCAGACGATTCTGGACTGGGCAGCTCCAAAAACCCAGACTAAAGTCAGGGCATTCCTTGGCTTGACTGGGTACTACAGGAGGTTTGTGAAGGGATATGGATCCATAGTGACAGCCCTCACAGAACTTACCTCCAAGAAAATGCCCAAGAAGGTAAACTGGACTGTAGAATGCCAACAGGCCTTTGACACCCTGAAACAAGCAATGTGCACAGCACCAGTTCTTAAAGCTCCAGATTACTCCAAGCAGTTCATTGTGCAGACAGATGCCTCTGAACATGGGATAGGGGCAGTTTTGTCCCAAACAAATGATGATGGCCTTGACCAGCCTGTTGCTTTCATTAGCAGGAGGTTACTCCCCAGGGAGCAGCGTTGGAGGGCCATTGAGAGGGAGGCCTTTGCTGTGGTTTGGTCCCTGAAGAAGCTGAGACCATACCTCTTTGGTACTCACTTTGTAGTTCAAACTGACCACAGACCTCTCAGATGGCTGATGCAAATGAAAGGTGAAAATCCAAAACTGTGGAGGTGGTCCATCTCCCTACAGGGAATGGACTTTATAGGGGAACACAGACCTGGGACTGCCCATGCCAATGCAGATGGCATTTCCAGGTTCTTCCACTTAGAAAATGAAGACCCTCTTGGGAAAGGTTAGTCTTATCCTCTTTCGTTTGGGGGGGGTGGGTTGTGTAAGGAAATGCCTCCTTGGCATGGTTACCCCCTGACTTTTTGCCTTTGCTGATGCTAAGTTTTGATTTGAAAGTGTGCTGAGGCCTGCTAACCAGGCCCCAGCACCAGTGTTCTTTCCCTAACCTGTACTTTTGTTTCCACAATTGGCACACCCTGGCATCCAGGTAAGTCCCTTGTAACTGGTACCCCTGGTACCAAGGGCCCTGATGCCAGGGAAGGTCTCTAAGGGCTGCAGCATGTCTTATGCCAGCCTGGGGACCCCTCACTCAGCACAGACACACTGCTTGCCAGCTTGTGTGTGCTAGTGGGGATAAAAAGACTAAGTCATCATGGCACTCCCCTCAGGGTGTCATGCCAACCCCACACTGCCTATGAAGTATAGATAAGTCACCCCTCTAGCAGGCCTTACAGCCCTAAGGCAGGGTGCACTATAGCATAGGTGAGGACATAAGTGCATGAGCACTATGCCCCTACAGGGTCTAAGCAAAACCTTAGACATTGTAAGTGCAGGGTAGCCATAAGAGTATATGGTCTGGGAGTCTGTCATGCACGAACTCCACAGCACCATAATGGCGACACTGAAAACTGTGAAGTTTGGTATCAAACTTCTCAGCACAATAAATGCACACTGATGCCAGTATACATTTTGTTGTAACATACACCCCAGAGGGCACCATAGAGGTGCCCTCTGTAACCTTATCCGACTACCCGTGTAGGCTGACTGGTTTTAGCAGCCTGCCACACACCAGACATGTTGCTGGCCACATGGGGAGAGTGCCTTTGTCACTCTGTGGCTAGTAACAAAGCCTGTACTGGGTGGAGATGCTTATCACCTCCCCCCGCAAGAACTGTAACACCTGGCGATGAGCCTCAAAGGCTCACCCCCTTTGTTACAGCACCCCAGGGCACTCCAGCTAGTGGAGTTACCCGCCCCCTCCGGCCACGGACCCACTTTTGGCGGCAAGGCCGGAGGAGATAATGAGAAAAACAAGGAGGAGTCACTGGCCAGTCAGGACAGCCCCTAAGGTGTCCTGGGCTGAGGTGACTAACTTTTAGAAATCCTCCATCTTGCAGATGGAGGATTCCCCCAATAGGATTAGGTATGTGCCCCCCTCCCCTCAGGGAGGAGGCACAAAGAGGGTGTAGCCACCCTCAGGGCTAGTAGCCATTGGCTACTAACCCCCCAGACCTAAACACACCCCTAAATCGAGTATTTAGGGGCTCCCCAGAACCTAGGAACTCAGATTCCTGCAACCTAAGAAGAAGAGGACTGATAAGCTGAAAAACCCTGCAGAGAAGACGGAGACACCAACTGCTTTGGCCCCAGCTCTACTGGCCTGTTTACCCACTTCTAAAGACACTGCTCCAGCGACGCTTTCCACAGGGACCAGCGACCTCTGAAGCCTCAGAGGACTGCCCTGCATCTAGAAGGACCAAGAACTCCTGAGGACAGCGGCTCTGTTCACCAAAGACTGCAACTTTGCAACAAAGAAGCAACTTTGAAACAACACGCGTTTCCTCCCGGAAGCGTGAGACTTGCCACTCTGCACCCGACGCCCCCGGCTCGACTTGTGGAGAACAATCACTTCAGGGAGGACTCCCCGGTGACTGCGAGACCGTGAGTAGCCAGAGTTGACAACCCTGAGCCCCACAGCGACGCCTGCAGAGGGAATCCCGAGGCTCCCCCTGACCGCGACTGCCTGCTTCAAAGACCCGACACCTGGTAAAGGCACTGCATCCGCAGCCCCCAGGACCTGAAGGATCCGACCTCCAGTGCAGGAGCGACCCCCAGGTGGCCCTCTCCCTTGTCCAGGTGGTGGCTACCCTGAGGAGCCCCCCCCTTGCCTGCATCGCTGAAGAGACCCCTTGGTCTCCCATTGCTTTCTATTGAAAACCCGACGCTTGTTTGCACACTGCACCCGGCCACCCCCGTGCCGCTGAGGGTGTACTTTCTGTGTGGACTTGTGTCCCCCCCGGTGCCCTACAAAACCCCCCCTGGTCTGCCCTCCGAAGACGCGGGTACTTACCTGCTGGCAGACTGGAACCGGGGCACCCCCTTCTCCATTGAAGCCTTTGCGTTTTGGGCACCACTTTGACCTCTGCACCTGACCGGCCCCGAGCTGCTGGTGTGGTAACTTTGGGGTTGCTCTGAACCCCCAACGGTGGGCTACCTTGGACCCAAACTTGAACCCCGTAGGTGGTTTACCTACCTGCAAAAACTAACAAATTCTTACTCCCCCAGGAACTGTTGAAAATTGCACTGTCTAGTTTTAAAATAGCTATATGTCATTTATGTGAAAACTGTATATGCTATTTTGCGAATTCAAAGTTTCTAAAGTACCTACCTGAAATACCTTTCATTTGAAGTATTACATGTAAGTCTTGAACCTGTGGTTCTTAAAATAAACTAAGAAAATATATTTTTCTATACAAAAACCTTTTGGCCTGGAATTGTCTCTGAGTGTGTGTTCCTCATTTATGGCCTGTGTGTGTACAACAAATGCTTAACACTACCCTCTGATAAGCCTACTGCTCGACCACACTACCACAAAATAGAGCATTAGAATTATCTCTTTTTGCCACTATCTTACCTCTAAGGGGAATCCTTGGACTCTGTGCATACTATTCCTTACTTTGAAATAGTGCATATAGAGCCAACTTCCTACAAAGTTCAACTCTTTTCATCATTCTTTTGCTACTTGCTTTGATATTTCCTCATTGCTGCCATACATACTTCTCTAACGTAATACAGTTCTGCCTCAGAGATATGAGCAGCATAGTTGTTTAAATATGGGACATAACTAACATCACTACCACAGAACAATCTGTACTTTGTCCTGCCCACCCATACATCCACCTGCACATTCATCAGTCCACCCACATGACCACCTGTCTATCCTCTCACCCGTGGCCACCAACCCCTGTATCCACCCAGCAATCATTTCGCCCACCCATACCTATCTATCTCTCTATCTGTCTATCTCTCTATCTCTCTATGCATACCTAGTCATACCTGGGAGGAAAGCACTGGCTTGGGGTCTACCACTACCCTGATGACACCCTCTGCCACAATGCCCACACTTTCAACATACCTATAGCATGTGCCATGCACAAATGCTTTCACATGGCCTTAGGCGTAAGGTTAAAGCCAACGCAGACATCTAATCTTGTTACACCATCGTCAGCGAAAGGCTTAACGCCTTGTACAATCATCGAACGGAATATGAATTCTCTTCAAGTGCAAATACACTGCACACTAGTAGGACTAAACCGATGCAACGCCAGTTCATGGAACAATTAAGGCTTTTAGCTGGCCACTGCAGGCGCAGAACGGGGTAAAGCCTTCAAGCTGTTCGGTAAACCAGACATTGATAAATATCAACCAGGAATACATAAAATATTATTGGTAACATAAAAATTTGTTTTAAATTGCAAACATGTAAACAATGAAAGAAATCTGTTCTATTGAAATATCAACATCAAATTCTAATTCCATCCTTTGACAGTAAAAAACAAACGTAGGCAACCGTTTCACAACTTTCTCAAACTTCAATCCCGATTCGAGAGTTATTTATGTGATAGGTGACGATGCTTACATCTCTGAAAATGGAAGGGAAAAGCGAAGTTATGCAAACTGTCTCTGGATTCTCAAAAGCAGTAAACAAAGAATGTTGGCCAGTTAGCTCTTTGTTAATTTGTTTTGACACAAATTGCAGCTTTTAAAATCTCACCTCAGGTCGCAGAAACCTCCTATGCCCTTTAAAGACCCTATGCGTTTGTCTTGCTCAGTCAGCGTTTTGTAAGCATGGGACAGCTGGTCGATCTACGCTAATTGGATTTGTCAAACAATCCAGGTTTAACATTTCAGTGAACTAAATAATGAAGAGCCGCTCATAGTTTGTGATGTCAAATACTCCAGTGCCTAATTTCTACCGAACACCAGTTTTATTCTGCAAGTTGCAAGCACACAGGATATTACTAACGCTGGACGCATCAGGCAGAGAATACAGTTAACAGTACACAGCATCGATACTGTGAACCCTCTGGGCATGTCCACTGCTGATACTATAACACACGAGTAAAATAAATGAGGCGCCGGCAACTTTTACACAACGACCTTGTGCATTTAATTAAAAAAAAAAAATGCTATTTATTAGTAATAAAGTTTAAATTCCTCACATTTCCCAATCAATTAAACCTCGTTCTGTTCTCGTGAAAAAGCCGACCAAACTGACTTTTAGGTCTCAGCTAAAACAGCACACGCACTGTTTCTTGCTAGACGATTTTTTAAATTTGTTTAACAGTGTGCTGCCCATCGACTACCGATTGCTTGGATTTACTGTCACTTATTTGCTTGCTTCTTTTTGGTTGCTGGCGTAGTCTTCCATCCTCTTTGTGTTTTTGTCTCTCACCTGGAGCATGAATGGTGTTTTGTGTCCTCCCATTTCTCATTTTTGCGAGCTACTTTTTTTTTTCTTTGTGTTTAAGCACTCTACAAGAGAGCGTTTTTTCAGCTTTCTCCCTCATGCATTTCTCCACCCTTTGTTTCTTCTTCCGGCAACCCTCTGCTGACCGTCGTATTAAACCCGCACTTGCTATCCTTCAATTGGTGACCAGACGTCCCGGATTTCCCCGGACAGTCCCGGTTTTTAGAGGACTGTCCCTGTGTCCCAATACTTCTCTGAATTTTAAACAAATGTCCCGGTTTTTGGGACAAAGGTCATATCATTACATAAATGACCCAGTTTATGGGACAAAGGTCGGATTATCTAGGGAAGTATAAGTTAAAGGTATGCTCTCCTTTAACAGACGCCTACAAAGTATGTAATAATTAAAGAAATGTATCTGTTACTGCAAGGGTCTGGATCAAGGGGAGGATCAAGCCATAGCTAATTTTATATGTGTAGTCTTGTAAGTGTATATGTGTGTGTGTGTGTGTGTGTGTGTGTGTGTGTGTGTATGAACACACACACACACACACACACACACACACACACGAATATGCACACACTCACAAAGCTACGCAAAAAAAGGGACATGCCAGATATAAAAGTGAGTGTAAAGTCTTTAGTCCTTATTTTATGTCTGACCTGTCCAGGTTTTTGCTCCTCAAAATCTGCTCTAGTTCATGTTGCCCCTTCCACTCACCCTCATTCTCTAGCCCGTGCTGTCCCCACCAGGACCCTCCTTCCATTGTCTGTGTTGCCCCTTGCACCCACTGTTGTCAGTGTTGCCCCTCGCATCCCCCTCCCCTGGTGTCGCTACCACCGCCCTTTGACTTGAGGAGGGCTAACCACTGGAAAAGGCATGACCTATGTGCATGCCTTTCACTTATGAAAGCAAGCAGATTTCAAAAGGCAAGCTCATGAACCAATGAAAGACACTGACGTGACATGGGCGTGGTTTGAAGCCCAAAGAGAGATTACAACACGGGAGGAAGCGCTTTGCACTCGCCGGTAAAAAAATGTGGCCACAGAACATCACTTTAATTTAACCTTTTGTCATGCTGCACAGTAGCCACGCAGCAGTACAACATGGCTAAAAACAATGAGAAAGTCAGTACCTCAAATACGTGAGACCTATATGCTTTGCCAATACTGGTTAACCCAAGAAGCTTGACCGGCAGTGCTTTTCGTGTTGCAAGTATGTTCAAAGAGGTATGGAAATACCATTCATTAACAATAAACTATAGTATTACTGAAGGGAGTGAGGGATTTTCATTATATTTTTGAAATACAAGGCACAGAACATTTAACTGCTCAAGGAACAGATCATTGAAGTTCGCACTTTCTGAGGTGCTCTAGCAAGATCACTGGCAGGTTCTCAGAAAAGTAAACACTTGTTATATCACTTTATGCAGGCTGTTGCAAGGGTTTTAATAATTGCTAAAATGTATCATGCAAAAATTAGTACTATGTCAAGTGCATCATCTCTAGGTCTCTGTAAGCTGAAAAGGTGCGTTTTCTGAGCAAACATGTTGAAAAAATATAGTTTTTATACCAGCTAACATAAGGGTAACATATCAAATTTGAAACTTAATTTAAAACATCCTTATGGCAAGATGGCATGCCTCCATATACTCAAAGTTCCAAAATATTAATCCAACTGTTAAAGTTGAAAATATGATGCTTCAAGTTAAGTCTAGATCCCCACTAGACCCCTACTCCCATTTGATCTTTGCACCCCTAGAACCCATTTTAATCCCGTTTTCACCACAGTAATTTAGGCCCAGAGTGTTTTAGTGTGTCCCACTCCTTGGTGTTTTCTCCACTGGTGCCGGTCACGCTGGGCTGGCACTTCCCCCAACTGAGGCCTATGGGTCTTGTCACTAGTCGTGGGGGCACTCAAGGAGCCGAAGCATCAGCACTCCACGTTCGACCTACTCAACTTCACTTATAGCCCTCGCCACCACTAGGGCCTTTTCCAATGATCACCACTTTGCTCGGGGGGGCCCCCAGGGTCTCTGAGGTGGCCCACCCATCAGACACTTGTATTTGGCATGCTGTCTCAGACCCGGGTCCGTCTCACACCATGTGGCGACTTCAGGCCGACTAGCAGCTGCGGCGTCCACCGCCAGCACCCGGCCCAGGGTGGCAGCTCCTCTCAGAGCTCCCTCCGAATGGCAACCGAAGGCCCCTGCTCACTTAGGGGTCCACTCTGAAGGTCTCCTCCCTCACTACTCACCTGGGTTCCCACTCATGTCCCAGGAAAAGGTGTCCACGGCCCGCTCTTACTTGGAGCCTCAACCCAACGCTGCAGCCGCTAGGCCTCAAAACCTCACGTACCACCTGCATACGGGATGGTCACCCTCAGTAGTTATTCAGGGTCGCTGCAGCCCGCCCATCCGGGGATGCTTTTCCTCTGCCCAAACAGCCAGTCTACAGGCAGTTTCTGCCCTCAGAATCCCGCCATTCAGCTCCATGTCAATGCGGGTCAGGTCACACCATCCCAGAGTCAGGCCAGGCCGCCCCCACCTCTGACGTTCCTCCTACTGCGGCAGCTGTTCATGGGGGTCCCTTGCAGAGTCAGCCAGCAACTCCCCATGTCTCAGGCATCGCCCCGGCGGCAACCCTGTTATTCAGACCCACCGGTCGCATCACGATACTGCAGGATCGTGTTGCCAGGATCAGAACATGGCCCGAGCACATCTACTTTCATCTCGTCAAGCCATGCCCCCAGAGCACTTCCACACTGCGACCACTAGAAGGTTTTGCCTCTTCTTGGGAGCATATCGGGGGAAAGCCGGTGATCTGACCTGGGCAGGAGAAGGGAAAAGGCTATTACTGTTGTGGGGGGACAATCAATCAAGTGTAAACACCAAGACGGTTCTCCCATTAGAGGGACAGGATGCTTCAGAAACCTACTTGCTCTGGAAAAAAAAAAAAAAAAAAAAAAAAAAAAAAAAAAAGAACTTGCCACTTTTGGCAAAGGTCAGTGAGATGACAAGTTATGGCAACGCTCCCATTATATCTGCACTCTAATGGTCTCTCCTATTATGCCATGGCTCATATTCGATCAAGGTTGGATTTTAGTAAGATACTTACTTCGTCACTTTCCAGCAAACCTACATATAATGGCTGGAAAAAAGTGGGAAGAGGTAGTTCCAGGATTAGCATGCCCTGCAAGTCTGTACACAGCCACAAACACATATTTATGGGTATCCACCAACTCCTCAGTCCTTTCTCACATTACAAAAGGTAGGACAATTTACTTGACAATTGCAGGAATAAAACATTTTCAAGGGAAGAAAAAAGTCTGTGTGGCGAAAGTGAATTTGCAATCACTGAGAAAATTGTCGCAAGAACAGATATACTCATATATATCTTCACTACATAAATGGAATTTACGATATATTGCTAGCAGTATTCATTCTAGGATCCAAAAATTCCTGTGAATTTCTAGAAGGCGCAAATCTACACAACTGCTTAGGCACACCTTGTCAAACACTAGCTCCATTCCACGGTGTTATGCTTCAGACCCAAACAGCACAAAGACAGTCCTCATCACAGTAACCAATGACATTCAGGGGATCCCAGACAGAGAAGAAACTGTGACCCTCATCCTACTGGATTACTCTGCAGCCTTCAACACAGTTTCCTACCCTATCTTAATCAGACTCTTGCACAAGACTGGAATTCAAGGGCCCACCCTACAATGGATCTGCACCTTCCTAACCAGAAGAACACCTAACAATTTACCTGGCACTTTACTCTTCAGCAGAGCATGAATACGCTTGTGGAGGACCTCAAGGCTCTTACCTGAGCCTCACCCTCTTCATCTCTCAATAACCCTGCTGGCCAACTTCATCCATTCACACAACACTAACATCCTGTCCTACACTGACTACATGCAATTGATACTGTCCCTCTCAGAAAAATCCCTCAGTACAAGGAACAACTTCACTAATTGTATGACAGAGATGGCCACCTGGATGAAGTCCAATTGTCTCAAGTTGAACAAAGACAAGAAAGAGGTGGTAATATTCAGAAAAGATGCTGTGGAACACCACCTGGTGGACAACAAACCTTGGACACACTCCTACCCCCCAAACCCCAACTCAGGATCATCACTGAAAACAATCTGGACATGGCAGCCCATGTCAACACAGTTACCATGACCTGTTTCAACACCCAGGAGAAGAGAAACATCTACAGGTGGATAGCGAAGAGTACCAGAAAACCTTCACCTAAACCCTTATCACCAACAAGTTGGACAAAGGTAACTTCCTCTACATACTGACCACAAAGCCACTCAGGAAAAGTACAAACCATCCAGAACATAGCAGCCAGACCTGCCTCCAACATGCCATCACATCAGCCTTACTCTTACTAGTGGTTCCAGAAGTCAAGCCTTCTCATACATTGCATCTAAAATATGGTATGAGTTTTCACTCCAAATGAGAGCACCCTCCTCTCTTCAATTCTGCAAGAAGGTAAAGGCATGTCTGTTCCAGTAAGTAACAATGCTTGTGGCTAGCCTCGCACACCGGCAAAGTACAAGAATACCTTCACGAGTGACAGCACGTTATACAAATACTCATAACATAACGTGTGTGCACTTTGTTATTTCTTTAAGAAAGGGTCACACATTTATTTAAATTTTGGACTTATGGTTGCCAACAATGGTTTTTCATTGATTCGCCACTAATAATCGTTTTATTTTAAATAGTGGCATGCAATAAACATATATTACTGAATAATGCCTAAGAGAAACAATATTGCAAGTTGGACTATAGTCTAGCAAATCTTTTTTACAAGCTGTAATTGTTTTATTATCTAAAAAAATATGCATTGTATGTTTTACCAATCGTAAATTTAGAATTGTATTCTATATATCAGTGTTTTTTTTCTTATTTCTTTCTGTGAGATTGTGTTTGTATTAGTTAATCACTTTAACTTTTCATTAATTTCTATCTTTATTTGATATCTTTTGTGGAGAAATGTTTAATACGAAAAAGTCAGCTTTGTTTTTATATGTAGTTGTTTACAGTGCTTTTGCTATTACATAAGACATTTGAACAGCTATTATGGTTCTTTCCAGATATTTTAAATATTATACCATAAACAGGTCTAAGAAATCGTTGTTATTTTTATTGATTTTATTTTCATAATAGATGGCTTCTAATTTAAAAAAAAAAACATTACACGGAAAAACATTAAGAAAATAACTTTTTCAGGTTTGAAACGTATATCCCATTGAGCGGAACAGTATCACTTTTGTAGGATAACATTTCGTAAGGTGAATTAATTGAAACAATGATCTACTACCTCCATTCCCTGAAAAAGATCATCCATTAATATATCATGTAAAGGAATACCTATACATGTACATTAGAGGAGCAAATACCTAGCTTTAAGGTTTATGAGTCAACCTTTATCAGCACAGATTAGACTTTCTGCTCTAATATACCAGGCTTTATTGACATACCATGTTTCTATCTTAGGCACAGAATCAGTTCCCCACTCTCTATCAAAATGCATACAGGCTAACATCATCCCAACATTAGCAAACAGTTTTCGATATGTCAAATCGTGTTTCCTGAGACACCCGTAAGCACAGACTGGATTCTTTCACTATGCTTATAATCCTTATTAAAATATTAGAAACACCAAAATATCTTTATCTGGGGCAAGTCTACAGTGTTTGTGTAAATGATCCCGATAACACAAACCCTCATCGCTGACACAGTTGTGGAGATGCTTCCAAACAAATCATGAGGAGTATCACAAGAAGAATTTCTCTGAATCTTGCCCAGATTGCCACACTTGATTCTCTAGAGATTTCATATCATGTGCTATTTTCTCTTTGGCCTATAAATGTTGCCAAGGGAGTAGTTGACCAAATCCTTGAATATCGAGGATACCACTTTTTTTAAAAGTAATTCAGATATCATCCTTTTTTAAAGAGTGGAGCAGTCCCTATACATATATGTAGATATGTGTATGTATACATAGCTTTTTCAGTTATGTAATATTTATAACACAGAGAAAACAGACTGAAAAACCAGTTTGCTAGCTGGACTAATTGTTATGATTTCAACATGACAACTATCATAAAGGGGCAACCGCTCAAGCACCTAACCTTAATTGAGTGTTAACAAAAACATGAACATACACCTTCCGAGCAAATATGTCAAACAACTAATAGTGTACTAAAGATGTTTCTGATGTGGTGTATCGCAATTAAATATAAAGCATCTTGCAAAGTTAGTTTCTATAGTTGGCTGTAGGAAAATGGGTCCCAATCCTCTTAACCTACTGGATTATTTGCTTTTGGCCTACCTGGTGTTTGACTCTCACAGTGAATGAGTCTCACTCACTGTAAACTCTGATAAAGAAGACCGAGAATGCTAGTCGCCAGTGTCTGCCTCTAAAAACAGGATCTGCTGCCTCACAGTTGGGGTAAGAAGCTCTGGGTTGGCTGCATAATAACACGTGCACACAGGTAGGCACACACATGAGCAACTTGGACTACTGTCTGCTGGTAGCCTGACATAGAAGAGACTTGTAAGGGAGCGGCGCTGCCTTGGCGTAGGACTTATAATGCGAGTGGGCAGTCATAATGTAGGTCTGAAGTGCTTCAATGAAAATAGCATGCACTTTTTGTACTATACATTATGGGCGAAATCTGCACTCAAGTACAGACTCACCACAGTCACGCCTGGAGATCAGTGTGATGTACCAATCTTAGGATAAACAAGGATCACAAAGGCAAATATGATATGGGTTCCTTCATACCTGCACGACTTCTGCTATGGTACGCTTTTTATAACTCTCAGCCACCAGTCCAATTAGAATCCAGGTTCCAAATTCCCCTGCTGGGTCAAGTTAATTTACTGCAGAACAGTCAGAGGATTTCAAGTATTCCCTAAACATGAGGGCCATTCAAAAGAATTAGGCCTGGTACAGGCAGGGGTTAAGGCAGAATTGTAATGTGTTGATGACCTTTTCACACTGCACCAGGTTTGGGAGGACTTATGCAAAGATGAGCCAAGGAAGGCAGCCAGACCCCTGGAGCCATCCACAAGAGTTGAAGTTTGAGGAAAGAGACCAGGTAGCTGTGGCAGTTAGGGGAATGGTTTTAGGTTTTCAGTGAGGGCTTTCAACAGACCACCTCAAGCCACTATTTGTGAAATGTATTAAGATGCTGTGCAGGAGGGTTGGAGTGATGATGTGTTCATACTATAGGACTAGAAAGAAGTATCTACCTTTTGGAACTTTCCATCCCCACTTACAAAAATCTGCACAGGAGACAAAAGAGAGAAGCGAGAGGATGATTTTGCAGGCCCTTAAGAAGACCATACCTGCTTTTATGGTGCTAGATCATCCTAGACTTCGCCTGGGTGGGACTTAGTGGATTCACCTCTTCAGGACCAGTGGGGTTGCTCCCGTAAACTTTAAGACGGACAGTGGAAGTATGGACCTCCTGAGGGACCCAGGAGGAGAAAGGTTCCCATGGAACTTCTGAGGACTGGGCTCACAAAGGGATAACCCTCAACAGACATCAGTACCTTAAATTCTGCTATCACATGGGTGTCCTTAAAGTGGCCACAGAGGCTATGGGCCCTGAAGGTATGGAGGACATTCTGATTTGAGGGGTATGCATTGCTGATGGAGGGCCAACGGCCCAGGGTGTCAGGGAAAGCCAAGTAGAAAAGGAGGGAAGACATGCATAGAGGCTCCTCCCCAATGAGACTTTTGCTCCCAGGTGGCCAAAGTTCTGAGGGACCAACACCCACAACTGAAGAAAAAAAAAAAAAAAAAGAAGTGAGCTCACCACGCTTGGTGGAATTCATATGTTCGAGAGTGCCCATCTCTTCAAGGACTGAGACAGTTTATTGAGCACGCTTATGCTCTTAAGGCATTCACTCCAAGAGTATCCCAAGCCATGGCAGCACCTGACTGTCACCTACTGCTCTCCATGCCCAGGTCTGCAGGGACGGGGAGGCGCTGTTCATTCATGGGGAACATGCCTGCACTCATCATGAATGAGAAAAGTGAAATTTGGTGCCAGGACAAGACAGTGTTGAGGGTGATCTGGACAGGGTCATGTGGGTTTAGGTTCCCACAGAGCACCCAAATCAGGCAATTTTGGGTGCCAATACTAGGGGTACAGATACTTGCCTCTATAGTAAAAAAAACATGCAGCACGAGGCCACAATCAAAATAAAAAAAAGATTGCTGCGAAGTGTGGCTGGAATTAACAAAAAGTAAACTAAAGGGAAAAAGCTGTGAGGCAAGGAATTGCCCAGTAAATCCTTGTGGCTCTGGAGAAAAGGATGCTTCAGAAAGCTTTGGGGCACTCACAAATTTGCATATGATCACTGGTGGTGCGCCAGAAAAGGCAGCTAGCACCAATGTCAAAAAGGGTATCTGTGGGGCTGTTAGGAGAGAAGCACTCCCAATAGAAGCAACCACTACATTTTCCTGTATGCTGGCCTGCAATAAGTCAATGGCAGAAGAAAGACTCATAAAGACATTTTATGGAAAAGTGAATAACAATTTGCTTACCTTTGGTAACGCTTTATCTGGTAAAGACAATATCTAAATGCAAATTCCTCACCTGTGAATTTCCCTCAGGTGACAGACTGGATGTGGAGAATTTTCTGAGCAGTACCCCTTCTTCGGGTGGTTCTAATATCCAAAACAAAACGTCTTTCAACTCATCTCGGAGTCCCCAATAAAATAATGAGGTTCTTTTACTCTCCGACCAATGGGTTTCTGATACTAATCTATTGAAAGTGGTTACGTATGTTAAGAGGTCCTCATTCCCTTGTTTCAAATTCAGTAACTCAGTATCACTGGATTGCATAAAGGTGTGTTGAGAAAATGTTTCTTCATTTGAGCTTGAAACTCTGTGAAATTATACAAACAAAATAAATAAAAATAAAGTGTCATCGTTTGGACTAAGGGGATAGACCAATTAGCAGCATTCCCTGCAAGGTACTAAAGGACAAAAGCAACTTTTGCTGCATCATCTGGAAAAGCTGTGGGCCTGCACAAAAACTGCAAGTGACATTGGTTCATGAATATATCAAATTTACTACGATCACCAGTGAATCTTTCTGGCGGAGCCAATGGAACTGGTGTAGAGGGTCACTACAGTGAGTTTCAAAGGTGTTGCTTCTTCAGGTGTAGTAGGTTTATTAGGAACAAAAATTGGGCGGTTTGAGGAAGGGTTTGCCTGTTCTAGGAATTGCACCTAACCGTGGTTACCCTCTAATCTTGTATTTCTCAAGTTGTTCTCTAAGAGAGTAATTTTCTTCCCTCAATTGCGCTACCTTAGCCTGAACCTGCGTGAGAGCCCGCGCCAGATCCTCCATGTTGACCCCTGTCTGAGACATCTCTGCTTGGGCGGACTTAATTTTTGTGGGCTTGGCTTTCTGAAAAGACCAAGTCCACTCAACTGAATTCCAGGTTCCGCGGGAGCGAAGAGAATAAAACCCTCACCCCAAAAAACTATTCTACTGTATCTGAACTGAACAGGGAACAAGCACATAGTCTCTGAGGGAAAGGGATAGGGAACAGGGATTTGGGAAGGGAAGAGAAACCAAAACACTGGTTTACAAAGGAGCATCACTGTTGTTCGAAGAAAGTTGCCTCAGGGTTTGGTGCAGAAAGTTCTAAGACCAAAAACAAATCAAAAACAACAGAACTACAAATATCACAAAGTCTTTTAGCAACATAACAATAATTATCATTCGACTGAGCAATCACTGAGCCCTTCAGCAAAATCACAATTAGCACTTGAATGCTCAACTATTAAACAAGCGTTTGTAACTCACAACAAAATCATTATAAAATCAAACTTATGAATTTGTCTTTTGTTATTCGTTTTCACACAACAGACTTGCTCCAAAAATAATCAGAATAAACTTCTAATTTTGCATAAATATGTCGAGCAATGCTTTCAGGTGTTCACAACACTTAACTTCAATGCTGCCTTTAAAAATACTTCTCGAACAGTCTTTGGAAAATAGTCTTGTTTCATAGCTTTCTCAGCTCGACAAATGTTTTTCATAATGCACCAAAAGATCACTAACCTCGAGAAGGTTGAAAACAGGGGAATTAGAGGGGTTTACTCATGGACCAAAGTCTCCTGGAATGTTTGACTATTTGAGGGAGATGGAATACTGTTCATAAATTCTCCAGCCGCTGCGAAAGTAATCCACTCCAGAGAGGGAAACTTCAATGAAGCCTCGCACTGAAATGACGACACCAGAAAGAATCACGGAAACTCCATCTGAACCGGGAACACCTGCGAGCGAAGAAAGACTCTAAGCCGAGCACAGGAAACACCTGGGCAGTTCTATTTATATAAAAAAACAACAAGAGGAGGGGCCAAAGTGGGATATTCGGAGGAAAGACTCCTGGTCCCGTGTGTGAAGCTCCCAATACAGTACAAATCAAAAACATAGTTCCGGGGAGCATTGATGAAAGTAGGTCGTCCGGCATGGTCGGATTCACTAAAAAACCACAGTGGATTGCTTCAACTAGATGCTTTCCCTGATGAGGCCCTACATTTAATTTTTTAGGGCTTTGTTCTCTCTAATATGGGATGTCCAAGTGTTTAAAGGATTAGGTACGTCTTTAAGGTCCTGACGAATCGCATAAGATCATTTATTGACTATAAATCAGCGAGAAACATGTTGACCTGTGATGTAGAGTAACACAGGGGACCCTGTGTTTACTTTTTTCGTTCTTACTACTCCCCAATGTGAGAGTTAGTAGCTGTAATTGGAAATTCTTCTTTTTATGGGGAGTGTAGACATTATTTTACTATATCCCTATTTATTGTTTTTAATCTTGTCAGAGGTACTAGCATTGAATTAAATATATGATCATATCTTACCTCTAGGCATTTTTAACCATTACTATACCAATCCTCGAATTTTTGTTTTTGACTGGTTGTGCATTCTCCTCTAAAAAGATCTCCGGCAAAGAGCCCCCACGTGGGGCCCGTCAGGCATTGCAGCGCCAGCCTGACGAGGAGCATAGCCCTATGATGAAGCATGTCACCGGTAGGTGAGTGAGTGCTCGTGCTTTAAAACATTTTTTTTATCTTTCTTGGTATGCAGAACCTATTGGTCTAAAAGAAACCCTCTTTTTGGAAGCGTGTGTGCAATTTTTGATTTGTACAGTTCTATTTATAGACTGGTGATGAGTCATCAGACATGCTGGAGATGAGTCATCAAACACTTCTGATGATTCAAATGAAGGAATTTGACGTCTCCATAAATTACTTGGCACACAGTTCACAAATGGAACAACACTTGCTTTTATCAATATAAACAAACATGCTATGTAGTGTTCCTCATAAGTTACAGGAAAGTGCTGTGCTGTAAACACATTCATGACATGTTTCATCGATCTTCATACATGCTGATTTATTTTGTGAGGGTGCAGCAAGAAGCATGCATGTGTGAGTGCGAGTCCCAACAGAAAGCTTTGGTCCCCTGGAGCAGGGCGATGGCAGCGGGCGATAGTCCTGTTCACAGGAGCCCATGTGCTGGGTTTGGACTAGGTACCCAGTAGGACATTCTGGGGGGCTTCTTTAAAAGGAATAATGTGGTCGAAGGAGGAAGCTCCAGGTTTAAGAACCTCCGTCAGGAGGTTAGTCCTGACAGCCTCCGAAGGCAACCCAAGGTCCAAGACCTCAGCTGCCCTTCTCACCACTATGGAACAGAACGCTCCCTCCTCCATAGCCACGCTAGAGGGAAAACGCATACCAGTATCTGGAGAAGTATCCACTCCGCTGGCCTCACCAAAGTCTGTATGCCACTCCATAGGCCCTTGAAGCTGATATTCTAAAGTGTCCAGCGACTTCTCCCATTCCTCACCATAACCTAACCCATAAGAAAGGGGATCAGGGAACAAAACAGGAAGCAAAGCTCCTGCCAGCGTTCTGTGACACCCATCCAGTTCCATGTTGTAGTAGGCAATGAGAATGGCGATGGCGCCGCTCGTGGGTGTGGATTGGAGCTACTGCGTGAGGACCATCATTAGGGAAAGTCGCGGTGGTACAACCGAAGTCAGTCAGGATTCAGTTCAGGACTGGATCAATGGGTGCCCCTCAGCGCTGAGGCTGAAGCTGCCGGTGCAGAATCCAAAGGGGCCCCTTCCAACTCTGAGGCCCGAAGGTACTCTAGCCGCGTCAGACTTCCCAAAAATGAGGTACGTGGCCTCATAAAAGTCCTTGAGTTGCGCAGGGGTTGCACCCAGAAAGTCGGGGAGGCGTGGACTCAGCTCAGGCAGAAGCTCTGCAGTGCGAGGCCTAGGACGTCGACACTCCCTCATCTTGTCATCCATCGAGAAGTCGAAGAACGCCTCAACTTCTTAGACTTCTTCTTGTACCTTGACTTACCGAATCACCCTGAGGACTTGAAGTGGGACGACAATGATGGAGGACTCAGCGACTCATCCCAGCACCTTCCTCTCAACCGGGTTCTCGACTTGAGGGTCGAGCATTGGGCCACCATCACCTTCAGGGACCGCTTCCTCCATGCCTTCGAATGCATGACCCAACACTGAGCTCAACTTTGGGTCGTGGTCGCGCGCCAGGCACCAAAGACACATGAGGTGCGGATCTGTCACAGACATCATCTGATGACAGGAACTGCAGGGCTTAAACACAGTCTTCCTCAATGACATCCTCAATGCACCAGGCATAGAAAACTATCAACAATCTCTGACAAACCCTAAAAAAAAACAGTCAAAAAAAGACTGAGGGGTAGCTCTCTTCAGATCAGCGCTAGCTGGTGTGGAAAGAAAATAACTGAAGTTAGCACACGAAGTAACACTTTTATACACAATATTTTCTAGATCCAGTCTGACGCCTGATGGACATTCACAGTTAAGGAATCTGCAACTAGAAGTCTCTATCAGATATGCTTTACTGGCAATCTCAAAGTTAACAGTCATTACATGATCTAATGAGAGTCAATTTACGAAGGCTCCCTTCCTACTGATTTTAATAGTGTTACAATTGGTTCATTGTGACTTTTTCATTTTCAATACTACTGTTACAGACTAACAAACCCAGTAGGCCTCTCAACTTATGATAACTACAGCCCATTGCAGTGTGTCTACTATGTGCGTGGGGTATTGTGGTTACAGGGTTCAGAGGTTGCTAGGGATGTGAACTGCTAGAAGGGTATCATCATAGGTATTTCGACTTGCCATTATGTGTTTATTTGAAAATTAATGACCAGTATTAACTAGTGCTTGGTTTCCAAGGAAGGTTGATCAACATCCTTTGCAATTAATAACTCAGTTTCTTATGTGGGTCAGCTAATTTCACACAAAGATAACCATCTTATATTTGGTAGCTATAAAGGTCATAAAAGGATATTTTTCAAATGCACAGCGGGGTGTACAGACCAAAGAAAGATTATATTTTTGATTATTAACTTAGGTGATCCGAAGATGTTTCTTTGCAAATAACTTTAGACCAGATGCCAAAATAATCAATTAGTAAACACTTTAAGATCTTAAAATCAGATTTAAAGCAGAATGAAATCAGGCATGTGAAGTCAACAATAGTCTATCTTATCGTCCTAAATCAGTATCCTCACACACTACGAACCCCACGCCAAAGAAATATCAGTTTGTGTTCAAATGCAGTGTTACAGAATTGGTTAAACACATTAAGAATATAGATTTTCCTACCTGTTGGCTTGCTGACTCCAAGGAAACCAGCCTTTCCAAGGATTTTAAATAAAGTGTGTGCTGGGAACTGTCCCTGTTCTTCCCATTCCTCAACGAAAGGATTAATCTCCTTGTCAATAATCTGATGTTTAAAAAAATATTTAAAAAATGTTACTCAATTACATGTTGATTAAAGTATAGTTCTGTTAAAATGAGAGAAAAAATAATGTCTATTTAATAAAAACAGCATATCTTCAGAATAAGGACCAACATTAAATTTAGAAATGGCATATGCATAAATGTACACCAGGATATCAGCGTTATTGTGTACCGTAGTTGTCATACATTGACTTATTCGCATTACGCCTTTTACTCAGCCAAAACTTTCTGGACTTCCGAACCCTTGCTCACAAACACTGGCCTAGGATGAGCATAAAACAGGAAAAATGCAGAGCTCGCAGTTCCAAGAATGTGTAGATTATCCAGTCTAGGTTTTTACTAGATATTCTTCTACTACTTGTCCATTTTATTTCTTTATACGCACAGGTATGTATACACGTATCAGAATGCAAAAAGAAAAAATGCACTCATGACCTTCTGACACATTAAACTGAAAAGCTGAACGCTCTAGGTATGAAACACACTTCAAAAGATGATGACGCTGTAGCGGCCACATTATTCTTTAAGGTGTGTTTTGGTAGTGACCTTTCTTTATTACCACGCATGCCAATTAAAGGTAATTTTAACTAACAACAGCAACATTAGTGACAAACTCCAAAAGCAACGCTTCACGCTAATGTTTGTAACATGCACAACGGAACTTTCCTCTTTGTCTAATACACGAGATACCTTGTTGACAATTACCTGTATACTCTCAACATGATTACTTGCTGGTCATTGCATGAGTATTTGAAGAACTTCGGGGATATGGATTTTTGTATCATTCATCTGATACTACGGGAGTGCATTGAAAGTTCTTGGGCATGATTCACCTGCATGCAATTTTTCGCTGCTTGTGATGGACTCTCTTTTCAATATCTAAATACGTATTGCTTATGCCGCAATTGTTTTGTATATAATTTCTAGCACTGTGGAACAGTAGTTTGTTTTCCAGAGGAACAAATTATTGCTTAGCAAGGTAAATCTTTAACTCCTTTCAGACATGTGAGAAGGAGGTAGTTTGTTAGGACTGAGTCACAAAGATGTTTCTGATCATGGACTGGCATGTGGAGAAAGCATACCATAATGCTCTCCACATTTATTTGTAGCACTTGGTCTCACGGCTGGAGATGTCACTGTGGTGGGCACTATTAATGTGATGAAATCTACCATGACAAACTATGGCCGTTAGTAGTAGTAGTAGTAGTAGTATAATCCTTCATTTTCGTCACAGACCATCAAGCAGTAACACAAAATCCATACAGAGTGTAATTCATTAAAACACTTTAGATTTACAAGAAAAGAAAACTTGCAACGTGTATAAATCTATAATCATAATAAATAGAACCCCCCCCACACACAGTCTACCAAAAATCGGCTGATCCATGAAGCTAGACGAATATAGGTCCCATTTAACAGCCAATTATACAAAAGATTAAATTAAAAAATTAAAAAATAATTGAATTTACAAAATAAACTCACAACTCATAGAAAATTTCAAAACATGGCACAACTGCCCCCTCCACCGCCCCATTACAGCTAGGCACATATGGGCCCCACTTAAAACAACGGGTCAACCTTGCTTAAAATGCAGCAGGAATCCCTGCTAATACAAACAGAACCATCTACAGTTGCCCATACATAATTGCCATAAAGTTATTTTACCTCTCTATGCAATAACAGATCGTACTGCATTCTAAGGATGTCTGCACATGTTCATAAAATCCTACAGCCTTAAATGCGTAGAGCCTTAAATGCGATTGCAATCTTGCACTATAGCGGCAGACCCACTGCCAACAGAAATTTGCTCAGACAAAATACTGTTAGTCAACTATAGCACTTAGTAAAGGATGGAATAGAGCGGCCATAATTTGAGGGTGCACAAACCATACTTTTACACCTTTTATAATTCATGGGTCTGAATAGAAGGCACCTTTTAAGGAGATCATAAGAAGGACTTGCTTATGTCCATCTGTATTAAGACTTGTAGTTACGGGGCAACCAATGCTTCCAGGGGGTTGGAAGTGTAGAGGGGATTGGGGGGGGGGGGGGGTGAGGGGGGTTAGAGAGGTGGTTGGCAATGGTAAACTGTTTTCCTGTTTTATGAAGCCCAACACAATTCATTAGATAGAGAAAGGCAGGAATTACACTCAAACATGACTCCAAATAGCACATAAGACACAGGTCAAATTTGCATGTGATCTTGAAATGTGACAGCTTAAATGATAACATTGGGAGACATGTCATTCTACAATACATGGAGAAGCACAGTCCTTTGGTGATAATTCTTCAAGCAATGTGTAGGACACTTGCTCTCTATATCGTGCACTAAAAAGAAGTAAACTGTGCAGAGGGTCTAGTCGATCCCTAATTGGTTGACAGAGGCAAAAGCAGATAACAATGACACCCTCTTTTGGCGTAGTGTGGGTGAGCAGTTAAGTGTATGAGAGAGTAGTGGTAAGCATTTGTTGTACGCACAGGCAATAAATAAGACACACACTCAGAAAACAAATCCGAAACCAATTTAGAAAAATAACACTTCTTTATATATATATTTTAAAACAAAGAACTTTGCAAAAGAGTAAGTACTGTTTTCGTGTTTAAAAGTAACAGGTAAGTAACGGGTTCAAACCTGTGCGCCTTTATGTACAATGCAATCCTAAGGAGTGAAAAGTCAATAATGCAAAAAGATAAGTACGGTCGCTCTGGGGATTCACCTTCTGGATTTAGAGATGTAAGGGCCCAGGGTCCAAAGCAGAACCAGCAGTTCATTGGAAGCTCCCCGTATTCCACTGGGAGCAGGTTTCTGGTGTGGATCTAGCTGGGTGCGCTACGAAGAAGGGGGCCACCTAAAATCGGGCTGCATGGGGGGGACTTGAGGACAAGTCAGAAGGCTCCCAACCGGGGGCTTGGGTCGCAAGGGTCCCACCAGTTCTCCGGGATCAGTTCCAGGCAGCTCAGATGCACAGTGGGTAGGGCGGCTAGGCACTGTGCTCAAAAGTGCTCCTTGTGGTCAGGGACAACCAGCTGGCAGGGGCAAAAATCAGGGCAGCTGGGCCACTCACTGAGTGGGTCTCAGTGATACTGGCGTCCCTCAACGGCTGCTTGGTCCTGGTGCAGCGAGAATGTGACTGGACCTTCACTGTTGGTGCTTGGTGCAGGGCATCCGGTACCCCGGGAATGATGCTGCATGGCTCCGGTGGGTCCTGCTGTCATCACACTTGGTGGGATTGGGGACAGTCCTAGTCCTTCAGCGCCCAGGTACCTATTCCTTGTCATCTGGCGGCAGTCAGGGGCAGAGGGCTACAAGGCGGTGGACTGGACTCTGCTTTTCAGTGTCTACGTACTGCAGGGAAGTAGCTCATCTACTCCAAGGGAGAATGGTGGTGGTTGTGAAGTGCTGGCAAGCTACCCAAGGCTTTGGTAGTTCTTCAGCTTGCAGGATGAGTTGCGACTGTTGAGAGGTGTGGGCTGGCAGGGTTTCGTACCAAAATATCCACAGCTCTTCTGCTATTCTTGCATGGCAGTGGCTCTTATTTGTCTTTCTCTTGATCTGTTGAATCGGAGTTCTTGGATTCCAGGGAGCAACTTAAATACTCAATTTAGGGGCGTTACAGGGCGTGCCAGGTAGCAACCAATGGGTTGCTCACCTTTATGGTGACTACAGCCTCTATATGACCCATTCCGTTGGGAAGTGGGCATTACCCTGACACTAGAATACTAATTCCGTCCAAAACTAAATGGGGAAATTTGAATAGTGGTGTCCACATCAACTGGTCCACTTTAGGGGTGGGACTGGCTTAATGTAGGCACACCTCCTAATCTTACTAATTTTCCCTCCTGTCTTGCCGCCAAAAAGTGGGGTCATCTCGGCCATCTGGAGAGACCTAAATCACACCACAAAGACAGCTAGTCCTCTGAAGCTTCCCTCCTTGGAATGTCCACCCTGCCTTGAAGAAGTGATAACACTCCCGGCCAGAGCAGGGTTTTATTTCCTGGTCTCCAAGAGCGCAGGCTTTCATCACAGGGGGCCAGAAATCTGTGTAGGGTGGCGGTACTGGTTTAGGTAAGTCAGTTAACACACTAGCAGTAAAGGTAGGTTTTCAGGGGGAACTTAGGTGCCCTCTAAATGTCTGTATCAATAAATCCGTCACTGGATAGAATGAGGGTTTATTAATACGAGATGTTTGATACCAAACGAACAAGTTACTTACCTTCGGTAATGCTTTTTCTGGTGGATACAATAGCTACCTTTGGATTCCTCACCTTATGAATTCACCCTTGCGCCAGCATCCAACAGAAAATCTTCTTCCCAGCTCTCCACGTCGACAAGGACGTCACACTTGCATGGCTCCACGCGACTCCGTCTGATGTCACCGTGCCAATAAGAGGTCCTCGCCGGTGTGCTGATGTCAGTTTCACCCATTTTTTACATGCCTTTGAGGCGAACAGGTCAGAACCGACTCCACAATAACTCCAATAAATAGATATATACATAAAACCTTCATGATGCAATATAATCAAAACCATCATTTATATATACAGGAAACATATCAATATATACATACATCTATACAACCACATGTCCTAGTGCAATCAGACAGGCAACGGGGAGGTGGGTGGGACTATGAGGAACCTACAGGTAGCTACTGTATCCACCAGAAAAAGCGTTACCGAAGGTAAGTAACTTGTTCTTCTAATGGATACAACTACCTGTGGATTCCTCACCTTATGAATAGAGTCCCAAAGCAGTACCGCACTCGGAGGTGGGTGCCTGCATTATTACACCAAGAAATCCTGCAACAAAAATCGTGCAAAATGGCTGTCCCTCCGAACCTCAGAGTCCAAGCAGTAATGCTTTGCGAAGGTATAGAGGGACGCCCAAGTTGCTGCCTTGCAAATATCCACCACCGGAACCCCCCTTGCCAGGGCCGAAGTAGCAGACTTAGCCCTGGTGGAGTGGGATCTGATACCCTCAGGGGGAACCTTTTTCGCAAACGAGTAGCAGATCTTGATACAAAGGATAACCCACCTGGATACTGTTCTTTTATGGACTGCTCTGCCCTTCCTCTGTCCAATATACCCCACAAACAGCTGATCTTCCAGGCAAAAGTCCTTCGTCCTTTCAATGTAAAAAACTAAGCGCCCTCTTAGGGTCCAAGCGGTGAAGCCTTTCTTCCTCCTTTGAGGGGTGAGGAGAAGGGTAGAAAGATGGAAGGGTAATAGTCTGCCCTATATGAAAAGGAGAGACAACTTTTGGCAGGAATGCCGCCCTGATCTTCAACACCACTTAATCTGGGAAAAACAAGGTAAAGGGGGGTTTAACAGAAAGAGCCTTAAGCTCACAAACCCGCCTAGCCGAGGTTATGGCAACGAGAAAAACAGTTTTAAGCATTAAAGACATTAACGGGAAAGAGTGCATGGGCTCAAAAGGTGACCCCATAAAAAGGTTAAAAAAAGATTTAGGTCCCACTAAGGCACATGAGGAGTGGGAGGAAACTTATTAAGTAAACCCTTAAGAAACCTAACCACAATAGGTGAACTAAACAATGAGGGCTGATCCGGGAGGCAAAGAAAGGCTGTCAGAGCAGCTAAATAACTCTTACCCGTAGCCACGGCACAACCCTTCTTTGCTAAGTCCAAAGCAAATAATACAATATCAGAAAGGCGGGCCTTCAAAGGATCAATTTGCTTTTCTCCACACCAAGCCACAAATTTTGCCCGACTGCCAGCACAAACTGACTTAGTGGAGTGTCGCCTGGCCGATAAAATGACATCCACTACATCTGGTGGGAGAGAAAAGGAACTCAGCTTGCCCCGTTTAATCTCCAGGCATGAAGGCGCAGGCTCTGGAGGTGGGGTTGTAGAACCTGCCCCTTCGACTGCAGGAGGAGGTCTGCCCTGAGAGGTAGACAGAGCGAAGGGCACAGCGATAGTTGGAGAAGGTCCGTGTACCACACCCTTCTTGGCCAATCCGGGTCTATTAAAAGTAACCTGAGCCCGATCTTGGCGAATCTTCCTCAGAACCCGAGGAATCAAGGGTATGGGGGGAAACGCGTAAAGCAATTGGTTGCACCAAGAGATCTGAAACGCATCCCCCAAAGCTCCTTGCACCGGATACTGGAGGCTGCAGAATGACAGGCAGTGCCCCTTCTCCTGAGTGGCAAACAGATCTATCACCGGAAAACCCCCACATCTGAAAAAATTTGCAGGACCAGATCCGGACGGAGACGCCACTCGTGATCGGCCGAAAGATGCTGACAGAGTCTGCATGAACGTTGAGCACCCCGGCCAGATGATTTGCTATCAAGCAAATCCGATAGTCCTGAAGCCAGGACCAGAGACGAAGAGCTTCTCTGCAGAAAAGATACGACCCTACTCCTCCCTGCTTGTTTATATACCACATCGCTGTAGTGCTGTTCATCAGGACCTGAACTGACTGACCGCGAAGAGACGGGAGGAAGGCCTTGAGAGCCAGATGTATCGCCCGCAATTCCAACAGATTGATATGAAAAGTCTGTTCCACTGGAGACCAACGACCCTTGATCTCCAGGTCCCTCAGATGAGCTCCCCTCCCTAGAGTGGAAGCATCCGTCATGACCGTGGCCACCGGCGGCGGCAGTGAAAACAGCCTTACTTACGAAAGGTTGCTGTCCACAGCCCACCATCGTAAATCCGCTGCAGCGTCTCTGGAGATAGTTATCGACTCCTCAAGAGCCTCTTTGTGTTCAAACCACTGCCTGCGGAGGTACCATCAGAGAGCCCTCATGTGCCAACGTGCATGAGTGACCAACAAAATGCAAGAAGCGAACAGGTCGAGCAGGCGTAAGACCTTGAGGCCTGGAACAACCGCTCCATTTTGAAACATTGGAAACAACGCCTGAATATCCTGGATCCGCTGAAGCAGAGGATAGGCCCGATTCAATGTTGTATCCAGTACTGCCCCTATGAACAGGAGGCGTTGAGAGTGCTCCAGGTGAGATTTGGGTACATTTATCGAAAAACCCAGCCTGAACAACAACTGAGTTGTCATCCGCAAGTGACACAACACAATCTCTTGGAGACTTGGCTTTGATCAACCAATTGTCCAGGTAAGGGAATACCCTCTCCCTTCTGAGACTTGCTGCCACCACTGCCATCACCTTTGTGAAAACTCGAGGTGCTGAAGTAAGACCAAACGGAAGGACCACAAACTGGTAGTGTTGCGACCCCACCACAAGCCAGAGATACTTCCTGTGCGACTTGAGTATAGGGATATGAAAGTACGCATCCTGCAAGTCGACAGACACCATCCAATCCTCTTTGTTCAACGCCAGAAGTACCTGCGCTAGAGTCAGCATCTTGAATTTCTCTTGTTTGAGGAACCAATTCAAAATCCTCAGGTCTAGGATCGGTCTCAAACGTCCGTCCTTCTTGGGGATCAGGAAGTATCTTGAATAACAACCCTGACCCCATTCCTGCTCTGGAACCAACTCCACTGCACCTTTTGACAATAGGGTCTGACCTTCCTGCTGTAACAACAGGAGATGGTCTTCTGAACAAAACGAGGAACGGGGAGGGATGGGAGGAGGAAACTCCTGAAAAGGGAGAGCATATCCTTTTCTCACAATATTTAGAACCCATGAGTCTGATGTAACTAACTCCCACTGGTGGAGAAAAACACGTAATCTTCCCCCTACAGGAGAAGTATGGTCAATAAAGGGGAGAAAACTAGGGCTGCTTCCCTTGCTGTTGTCCTCCAGAGGAAGAGGATGACGTAGGGTGCTGCTGGGTGGCCCCTCTTGTCCTAACCCTCCCCCGCCCTCTAAAGGACCGATATGGGAGGCTGGTAGGCCGTTGGACTGAGAAATGGGGTCTCCCTAGATAAACTGCCCCACGTTCAAACCCCCTGAACCTCTGAAATGACCTAAAAGGGGTAGCAGAGGAGGCCTGCAATCCTAAAGACTTCGCTGTTGCCCAGCTATCTTTAAAGCGCTCTGGGACAGAGTCCGCTTTATCTCCAAACTGTTTTTCCCCATCAAAGGGCAAATCCAACAAGGTGGTCTGTACATCTGAAGAAAACCCAGTGGACCTCAACCAAGCGTGCCTCCTGGTAGCAATAGATGTACCTATTGCTCTGGCCACCGAGTCCGTAGAGTCCAGGCCAGACTGGATTATTTGTTTTGCTGCAGTTTGTGCATCAGACAGGAGTTCCCCAAATGGTCTCTGTACATCCTGCGGCAGGTCAGAAACCATAGACTTTCTGGAGTCCATGAGGGCGTGGACATATCTACCCAGCACACAGGTAGCGTTTGCAGCCCTGAGAGCCATGCTGCAAGATGAGAAAGTCTTCTTTGCGGACTGCACCATCCACTTGGATTCCCTGTCTGCTGGAATCACAGGGAAGGAGCCTGGAGCAGACCGTGTAGAGCAAGAGGCCTGAACCACCAAACTCTCAGGGGTAGGATGTTGTGATAAATACCCCCAAACACCAGGCGCCACTCTGTATCTCCTTGCCACAGCTCTAGTCACAGCAAGCAACGATACAGGCTTCCTCCAAAGTTCTAATATGGGCTCCGTAAGAGCCTCGTTGAATGGAAGCAAATGGTCTGCAGAAGCCGAAGAAGGATGCAGGACCTCTGTTAAAATGTTCGTCTTAACTTCTGCAGCAGGCAATATAAGTTCCAGTAAGTTCTCTGCCTTCCTGATCACTGTGGGGAAAAGAAGCTGCCTACTCCGTAAATTCGCTCCCGGAGCCGGGAAGGCAGGATACTGCTGGTCTCTCTGTTGCACCTGTGTTTGCTGAACATCGGACTCCTGAGCAGCAGGTGAAAATCGAGGACTGTCCTAGGGAAGTTGAGGCCCGAGTCTTACGCCTTATAGCCATGGTGTAGCATTGCATGGCCTTGGGAAGGGTCCCCGTCTCCTCAGGCATGAATATGTGACAGAACAACTAGGTCCTAAACAACTATAGCTTAAACCACTACTGCTAAACAACTAAAAAGTCTCTACAACTAAGTACTGAACAACTACTGTCTAAACAACAATTGTGCCTGAATAACAATTGCCTGAATAACTAATATATATATATATATATATATATATATATATATATATATATATATATATATATATATTCTAAACAACTAATAAACCATAAAAACTAAAAAGAAAACCTTACCTTAAAATTAGTTGTTCAGGCAATTGTTATTCAGGCACAATTGTTGTTTAGACAGTAGTTGTTCAGTACTTAGTTGTAGAGACATTTTAGTTGTTTAGCAGTAGTGGTTCAGGCAAGTAGTGGTTTAGACCTAGTTGTTCGGGTTGTTTCCCCTCAGGCATCATAGCCATGGTTCAGTGCTGCAAAGCTCCCTTCCTTTATACTCTCACCACTACACTATAAATGAGAGGCCCAGGAGCGGGGTGGGGGCTCACATGGCCATGAACCATGGGCCCAACTGAAATGCTTCAGCTCTATAGTATAGCTCTGTGCATGGGTCCATGTCAGGGGTACAGCCATCAGTAGTGGATTAGGTCCAGTGGCATGGGGGCCCATGGTTACTAAGTGTCCAATGTTCCAAAGTTATGGCTTTACTTTACTGTGCAGCCAGTGGATGAGTGTCAGGAGATAATTTTAAATTTCACCACGGTCCATGGCACAATTGCCTTGCTACTCACCCCCTTTCATGGGCCTCATAACCATGTACCAGAGCTGTGAGGCCCTGGAGAGTTTCAGCTATAGTTAGACACTCAAGGTTAGAGCACCCGCCCCTGAGCTTAGCTACATTGGACCACGGCTGGGTGGCCCATTTGGGGGCGGGGGAGGGGGTCATCAGAGCTCTCAAGAGTGTAGCTACCAGTAGTGAATCAGGTACTGTGGCACCAGAGCTCATGGATGTTAGGAAGCCAATGTAACCAAAATTATGGCTGTGTTTTACTGCCCAGCATCATTTTCATGCATCATGGCTACATAGCTATGCCATGATCCAGAACTACGAAGCCAAGGGAGGCACATTTGCCCTAGGCCTTGCAGCCATGGTGCAGTGCTGAGAGGGCCGTGGGAGGGAGCCTGTTGCCCTGGGGCTTAGAGCACGGGTCCATGGTTGCAATGCCCGGGGGTAGAGGCCCCTTTGAAGGGCATAGCTATCAACAGTGTAGCAAGTGCAGTGGGACCAGTGCCTTGTGAGGTTATGGATCCCATGCACCCACATTATGGCTGCATTTTACTATGAAGTCAGTGCCCAAAGGTAGTGGGGAGGAACAATTAATCTTGCTTGCACCAGGGATCACTGCACCATTGATACACCACAGGTTCTATTCTCCAGGGTCTCAGAGCCATGGTCCTCTGCTGCGAGGCCTACAGGGGTGGTGCTACATCACAGCACCATGGAAATGAGACCTGGTAAATTAGCCTCTCACAGAGATGTAGCTAACAAAAGTGCAGCAGGTACAATGACACTCGAGCCCAAGGGTGATATGGGTCCAATTTACCTAAATTATGGATGCATGTTACGTCCAGCCAGGAGATCTGGGGATAGACAGAGGCCCATTTACCTTGCTTCACTATGGCTTATGGTACCATTGCTACACCAATCCTTCCTGGGCCTCACAGCCACGGTCCAGTGTTTCGAGTTCAAGGAAAGCCCGCCTTTCCCCAGGACCTAACAGACATAGTTCAGTGCTCTGTGGCATACTAAAGAAGAGAGGCTGGGTGCAGGACTGTTCTTCATTTTAGATGTTTGTTCTGCATCCTATAGCAAGCTCCATACCAAATCTCCAACTTTTTTTTGCTTGCCAAGGGACTGATGCACACATGCAAGCTAATAAATAGGGGATGAAACCACAGCGTTTTCTGGAAAGCCTGGAGCAACTCAGCCTAGTTTGATGCCCCAAAACTGACTCTGGCAACCACCACTGTGCCAAGGGGGGGTAGGTGGGAGCATTTGTGAACATATTAATTTGAAAGAAGGACTTATTACAGGAAGTGGCCTACACAGGCCACTTTATTAAAATGTTTACCTTTGGGGGTACTAAAAGGGGAGAAAAGTGAGAATGAAGCTGCCCTGAATGAACAGTCCCCACCCTAAAATCTTTAAGATAATTGCCTGTCAGCCCATGTGATAAAGACAGATAAGGAAGAAAAGGCCAACGGACATGATTTGCCCAAGATCATACAATTTGGTCAAGTAGGAGAACTAGGATTGCAACACAGGACTGTTTGTTTCAAGACACATAACTTTCACATGCTTGACCTGTTAAAGAGAATAGGTGTATAATTTAAGAGATTGTATAGTTGGATAAAAACTCCAAAATGAATTTGGTGAGTTTTGGCAACCTCCACATAAACATCTTCTATGTAAAACCACAAACACAGTAAGTGTCCTGATATATAAAAATGAAAAGTTGGCTTCTGTACTGTGGAGGGAGCCCTTAGGATACACGGGTGAGGGTGGAAGCTGTTCTTGAATTTTCAAAGTGAGGATTGATTGTTGTCATCATGAACTACTGGGAATGGTCCAGTGCTGTGAGGTCCAGTGCTGCCTTGTAACTCTGGACCATGATGGGCAAGAGCTGTCGCTCCCTTGAGCCTCACAGACCTAGTCAAGTGCTGCAAGAGTCGACGAAGGGCCATGCCCTGGCTTTGTGGTGCTGGACCATGGGTGAGAGACTTAGGGGGCCTTTCTCCCTTGAACTTCACAGTCCTGGTCAAGCACTGAGATGCAAGAAAAGTAGGATTTTGGTTTGCCTTTGATCACTTCTGAAGTTCAAGTAATAATTTTTCCAGTTACTTTCCTGTCTGCAAACCATTTGTAATATCCCAACATCCCAGTCCACATGTGAAATAGCAAAATAAATGAAAGGCCCATTATAAAATGACTCACTGGCACTATTTCTTTTCACTAAAATCAATGCAATGTTTTAATAGGCATGGTGCTGGTCTCTGTTAACTTGCATCATAATAAATGCTTTTTCTGACCAGAGGCTAGTGCCTCGTGAGATAAACAGAGGTCCTGCAAGGAGGATGAGGCAAGACTTTTTTGTTCTACATTGTTATATCCCAAGAAGTTCTGTTGAGCGTTTTAATTCTTTTGCTCTGGTTTAGACATGAAAATACTGCCAGAGGTAAAAAAACAGACCAGATGCAACACTAGAGGCCTGGCCTCCCTCTCATGGGCCCTCAAACCATAGCCCAGCTCTGTGAGGCCATACATAATGGATCAGTAAGTCACCCGGGCTTGGAGCATTATTCAATTGCATTTGAACATGTGCATTCCAGGTGTTATACAAAATTGGGAGAAATCATCAAATGCAAGTGAAAGGGGATTTACCTCAAACCTAAGTCTACATCATACTAATTAACAAAAGGAAATGGACTCTGGAAACCATGTAAGTGTATTAATAATTGGTACCTGAACATTTAAAAGCTTCAAAGGCCATTGATAGGGGTGCTGTGTTAGTGTCTCATGGTGTATGATGATAAATCCCTTTATCTTACATATGACTGTATTCTGGTAGTTTCTGGTGTTTTACAGTGTCTTAGCTGATGCCTTTAATAAAAGTCAAGCTATTTTCAACAGTTTTATTTGCTTTCATATTTTTTTTGCACCTATCCTATATTGTTCTGGGTATCTGGGAAGCCATTTACCATACTAGTCTCCATTAAGGGCATTACACATGCTACAGCACACCTCACTGGGGAATGAATAAATGTGATCACATCACTTAACCTTGATAGAATTACATAGGTTCTCCCTGCTAGCCCGCATCATGTTGAAACTCAGTTGCATCATCAAAAGTGCCATCACAATGCATTAACATTCCACAAACCAGCTACCTTTCCAATCCCTCCTTGACTTCATGCTCGTTATTGACACTGTAGAGTGCTCAGCTGCATTTTGGCTAGGTTTTGACTGCAGAAGTACCAAATACACATGACTGGCACCCCTGCCTACTTGGATGACAATCTTGCCATTAACAGTGTCTCTCCACAAACCTGAAGCAAGAACATCTTCAGATGGAAGAAGAAGAAAATAAACAAGCAAGAGTTCATTCCCATCTATGCACCAAGTATTTGCAAAGATATCCCCATATCTACCTGGACAGCCCAAACCCAGCTCCAGTTTAGAAACAATGATTACACAACTCTTAAAAAAACCCAAAAAAAACGACATCATGATGCAGATATAGTCGACAAACTATCTACTCCTCCTCTCACAAGTTGACTGTGTCCTTGACCTTGTGCAGCATTTTACAGCCTTTTGACTAGGTATGCGCTATATAATTACTGCACGCATACATGCATACCTACCTAATGCAGTCGGGAAACAAACTGTTCAAATACGATCAAAAATATACTATTTGGACAGACCTTGGCCAAAACCTTTCCATCCAGTGTGACTAATATAATATATTTCCACTTGACAGAAATTTAAAATGCATCTACTTATTTTATTATTGTTAATGTTTAAGTTTTTATTTTACTGATAGAAAGCTGCTTCTTGTGAAGGCGCTTTAACAACAGGAAATTGATGCCACTTCCTGTGGTGTCACTTCCTGTGATTTCACGCTGTATGCAAATTAAAGGGGCCTCAGACATTCCCTTTCTGCCCAGGGACCCAAAAGTGGTAGAACCAGCCCTGCAATCAGACATGTTTAATATCCTTAAGAAATGAGATTTTCATGTTTGAAAGTTTTGTGCCCAAAAAATGAGTCCATCATATTTTAAGAATTACTTGGCAGCCTGTATGTTTGAATCGCATTAAATAGGGGATGCCTGTATCGTGATGCTGTTTCACAATGGTGCACCATCAAGGCCTCGAATGCATCTGTGATTTGTCAGCAAGTTATACCTAAATACCTTGAACTTTGAAAGGAACTCCAGTCCCATATGTATGTTGTACACCTTTTGTATTTTTTCTCCAGTTTTCATCATATGTGGACTGACAGCAATATGTACAACATTGCAAAATGATATTTAAAGTGGGCTTAAATTCCTATTCGGATCGGTTCTGTACAGAACTGTGCTTGCACTAGAGTTTTGCTTTCTAAGCTTTTAGAAAAATAGCTGAAATGGATGACATGTTTGTTCCTCTCAACTTACATTGCCTGTGATTGTATGGGTCTAGCTGATCCATTCTCATGTTATGGTGTCATGCTTTATTTCACATTGACATCAAAGTCTATTCAGATGTCTGTTAATAATGGTATTGACAGTGCCTTGTACGTCTACCCCCTCGGGTTGTTCTGTAACTGGTCCCCTACCTGTTGCGCCTGCCTATGTACTTCTTCCCACTCCCCCCCCCCCCCCCCATGTGCCCTTCATGTTGTTTCACCCCACTCACACCCCCCTCTTGCTCCCCAGCCCCCATAGCTTAAAATAAATAAATAAATAAAGAAGGCTTCAAGAAATGTTTAATTTTTTTTTAGTTATGGATCCACCTCTGATTGTTAATTACAAAGGAAAAAAAGCATTTGCAATGCAATAGGTCTCGCATTAGCAAGAGTTATAGCTGTTGCATTGTAAATGATAATGACAACCTCAAATTTGTGACCTTATAAATATTTAGACATGCAGCACATTAAACCTTTATCAGAAATAATCTGTGTATGTGCATTCCTTCATACAATTGGCATTAGACTGTAATGGCTTGAACAGCCCTTGCAGAGCACCACAGTAAAAATAGCATTTGGAAGAAACATGGTCATGTAAACATATTCAGCCCCTAGAGGGCATAATCACACAAAAAAGAATGATTAAGAATATTGCAGTGTAATCATATAATCAGCCCCTTGAGGGCATAGTGTATTACACATTTGCAGGCCTTTTAAATATAATTTAACTGTGGAGTTAGTGGCACAAGGGTGCAGTGCCTTAGGTTGTTACTAGATGTCCCTATAGAGTCAATAGCAGAAGGTGCAGTATCACTGGTCATGGCTCGATGTCCCTGCAGAGTCAACAGCAGAAGGTGCAGTACCACTGGTTATGGCTAGAAGTCCCTGGAGAGTCAACCACAGAAGGTGCAGTATTACTGGTGGTGGCTTCATGTAGCTGTCAAGCCAACTGAGTTAGTAGTGCCTTGGAGAAATTATCATCCTTCAGTCCATAGAAAGCAAAGTGCAGGCCATGCAGGGCTGTCAAAATACAATTACAACAAGGTCCTTATAACACAAACTCCTCTCAGCTGTAAAAACAAAAGTGTTAGCTAGAAGAGAATTTAAATATGCCTTGAATGGTAGAAGATGGTATGATTTTTGGGTCCCCTCTCACCTAGTGTGACCCATAAGATTGCCCGAACAGAAAGAGCACATTGTTCTGAATGTTTTGGGGGTGGTCCCCTTGCCCTAGGGCCATCACAGGCGGAGTTATGGCTAAATATCTATTAGAAAAGTAATGCCTGTAAAGCATCAAAGGGGGAGATTCCATGCATACATTAAACCTCTATCAGATATAAACTGCATTAGCAGAAGGTGCAATACCACTGGTGGTGGCTAGATGTCTCTGTCGAGCCAACCAAGTTAGTAGTGCCTTGGAGCTATTATCATCCTTCAGCCCTTCAAGAGCATAGCGCATTACACATTTACAGGCCCAGCAGGGCTGTCAGAAGGCCCTTATAACACAAACTCCTCTCAGCTGTAAAAACAAAAGTTTTAGCTAAAAGAGGATTTAAATATGCATTAAATTGTGGAAGAGGTTATGATTTTTGGGCCTTCTCTCACCTAGTGTGTCCCATAAGATGGCCTGATCAGAAAGAGTAAACGTTCTGAATGTATTGGTAGTGGTCCCATAGCCCTAGACCACCACAGGCTGAATTATGGGCTCAAATATGTTGTAAAATTAATGCCTGCAAAGTATTATGGGGTGAGCTTCCCCGAGTCCAGAGAATATTGTAATATTGGCTCTCCCACTGTGCCGGGAGAGCCGCTGTTGAGGATTCATTCCAAGGTTGATTTTATGTGATATAAAGCAACAAAAAAGTACAAGCACAGGTACAACACAACTACTTGTAATTATTGATTATGTACAGTAAGGACCAAGTGATAGGCAAACGCGGAAAAGGAACCACACGTGTAAACACAAGTGCTAACTGACGAACACGAGAGACAGGAAACAAAGAAAAATAGTCTGTCCAAACAACAAAAAAACATTCCAGCTGTAAGTAAACTGTACTTGGCCGGGGCTCCTCAGCCAACTACAGGAAGCAACATATCGGCTACCAAACAACTTAGGAGGCAGCTCAGCAAGAGGGACACTGCCTTTAACCTATTGGAAGTGGCAGGCAGGCGGGAGCAAATGCCTATACTCCATGCAACAAAGCTTCCAGACAGCACATGCACGCTGTCTAGGCACAACCTAAAAACACCTGCATCATTTTGAAAGTGCGCACATGTGTGGCACACATGGCTACATGACTCAGGCAGCCCTGGCAAAGGCTTTTGTTGTTTTTAACCACTGCAAGGTGCACCACATTGGGGATGTAGTGCAGCATAGTTAAAAACCACAAAGGCACAACCTATTGGCTTTGCCAATGCTTGTTACATTTGCAAACTCTGTCTGGGCATTAGTTGCACCTCATTAGTAGCAGTTTATCACCCAAATATAGCAATAAGCAGTAGAAAGGTGACCAGTCAACCTTTGCAAACAGCCTCCCACTGTGCGGCAGCATGTGTCGCTGCTTTCTTGTTTTTTTATACTAACTCTTGAACTGTTTTAGCTAGAAACAACCACTTTTGGAGGATAAATTCAGTAGATTATGCAGCAGTTGATGGATTATGCAGCAAATGCATTATTATGCAAAAAAAAAGTCACAGCCATACAATTGCATGACTCACGTAGCCCTGACTTTTTGTCAGTCTTTCGTGACACTAATGAGGCATCAAATTCATAGGACGTCTAAATCGCTTACTAATTAGCAAACTGTAAAAATGCTTAATCTGTGTAAAATGTAATGGTATTTAAATGTATTTACACTTTTTCTTTTACATTTGAAGTTAAACTGCTTCAATTCTGTAATATTTATTATACGTTTACAACGTTTTTTTTTTGTTTGTTTTTTTTTACGTTTGTGGTGTATGTATAACCGTTTACTAGGCTCCATTCTGGGATGGCCGCCAAGTATCACATCAGCCACGGCCTAATGAATGCCTCCTCCATGAATTACCTACAGACCCGGAGTAGGGCAGTTGAGTTTTATTTGTTATTTATTTATGCAGTTTTATACAGCACAGACATCCCACGGAGTTGTTAAGAGCCTTTTACCACAGAAAATGGACCAATACATATGCATCAAGAGTTACACCATTCATAAATGTACAGCACAAGATATCAAAAGGGACAAGGCTATGAGAATATCACACAATATTGAGATAGAGGAGTGATCTGGACCTGGCTAAATGGAGGGTTAAGCCCGAGAGGTTTGTACAAGCAAGTAACTGCAATGGCTTTCGAACAGGAGAGCTTTCAGTTCGGATTTAAAGACTGTCACTGAGGTAGTGCTGCATTAGCCTGGTGGTTATTAGTCCCAGACTCTGGTAGCACTTCCTGAAACGGATTGTAGCATAAAGCATTTCTTTTTACAAGTAGGGGGTTCCAGAAGCAGTGCTTCAGCATTTCATAAAGGTCTAATCTCGGCATATTTCTTATGCATTGCAGCTAAGTATGAGTGGAGGTGTGAAGGGTCTTGAGAGATGCAAACGTTTTTGTATACAACCTCCCTTCAAAGGGAAGTCAGCAATGCAATTGCTTTGTGTGGCTTCATAGGACTTTGTGATCCTATCAACCTAGCAGTACCCAGATGCTATCAGTAGGCAACAAACCATCATCGGGCTGAAAGGCTTTCACTCCTACTCACCATCCAGTGAGGTGCCATGGTGAGTGGAAGGGCTGCAGGTTGGTAATTCAATTCTAGCCTAACATCTCCAGAAAGCTTATAGGTTATTTTTTTCCCTTTTCTAGCTGGTTACTCTGTGACCCTTTCTCTGCCTAATCACTACATCTGCAAGATACAGCAACTATAAGAGCACTTAAATCATCCTTATCCAGGAATAATCAGAAAGGTATTTTGCAACACTCTTATGATAAGAAAGGTAAAGAGCTCCTATTATGATTGCCATTGCCTCTCTTGGTTGACATAACGGTGAGAGTCTGGCTTTAGCACTTTCCATGGCACCGAATCCACTTTGTTCTCAGTTGCAGATAACACTGAGATGGTGGTGGAGGAAGGAGGCCTTATCGCCCTAGTCCTCAAAGACCTGCCAGGGGCGCTCAACACTGCGGCTCACGCCCTCCTACTTGCTCGTAGGTAATTCATGGAGTAGGCAGTCATTAGGCCGCACCTACTGTGATGTTTGGCAAAGCTCTCCAATGGCTGGCACTGGTCTCAGGCTGTCAATTTGCTTCCTTAGCAATCTAATTTTCATCTTGTTTAATTGATGTTTATGTCGCCTCTTAAGCTAGGCATATTGTTTCTTTAGGCTTCAACATAATGGTGTGTGCTGATGATACACAATTTGTTTTGTGTATTAGTCAATCTCCAATGTATGCCCACTCTAACTTTCGTGTCTGCCTTATCAAGCAATTTTAAGGATAAAACTGAAATTACTGTTTTTTGCTGATTTTCTGGACATCAGACCTCTAATCTTTGGTCATTTGATTTAGCTTCCCTTCTTGTTCCTAATCATTCAGAAAAGGATCTGAGAAACAATTCTGATTCTCAGTTAACTTTCTATTCCAAAATTAAACAGAGTATGTTCTAGTTGCTTTTTTCCCCCTGGAATGTTACTAGAATACGAGCTGGAATAGTTAACCATTATCATTGCAAACGTGTGAGAGAAGGTAAGAGTGTGATTAAGGAGAGATGTGGATGTAAGAAGGGAAGCTTAGAGGGAGGATGAGAGCGGGTGGAGGAAACAGTAGAGGATAGAGGTAGATTTGAGAGGGGAGGACAAACAAGAAAAGGGAAAAGGCTGGGGGAAAAGGAGAGATGCTTGTAAGATGGGCAGTACCAATGCCAGAAGGTTAGAGAGTAGCAGGTATGATAAGAAGTAAGTTGAGCATGGAAGGTAGTGGTGGATATAAAAAGGGACAGGAAAAGCAAGATAACGTAAGGTAACAGGCTGGGGCAGAGAGGGGAAGCAGGGAGATGGACTTTAGAGGGGCAGACCCCGCCAAAGAATGTACAACGATGGGGAGAAATTGAAAGTGGAAAGAAAGAGGTAGATGTTAGAGGACAGAACCAGATGCAGAATACAACAGGCTAATGGAGAAACAATATGTGTATAATAGATCAGGGACAGGAGAGGTTGATGTAAAAAAGATTTAAAAAAAGGAGGGGGGTTGAGATGAGAAGTATGGAGAGCTAAAAGGACAGCAGATGACAATGAGGACCTAAAAGGGACAGAGAGAGAGAGAAAGGGGACTGTAGAGGTGTATGTAAAATGGGTAAAACCCAGTAGAAAAGGTAGGTTAGGGAAGAGATGCAAATTGGGGAGTAGTGCATGGATGCAAGTGATGGGTCTAAGAATTAAAACGTATGAACATTTAAGAGGAGGTGAAGTGGGAGGGATGCATGCAAGTGTGGCACAACTAGCCAGAAAATGTTATGGGGTGGGGAGAGAGCAAGAGTTTTGAGGTGGATGTATGAGGGGCATAACCAGCAACAGAAGGCAAGGGGCTGGAGGAGATGAGATCAATTAGGAGAGAGTTGGGTCTAAGGTTGGAAGAGGAGAAAACCCAAATATCTTTAAAAAGTAATTTGCCAGCCCATTGAGTTGAGATCAGTGCAACTGGCCCAGTGTTTTTTGCAATGTAGTATTGGGCTGTAATGCTCCAAGAAATTATAATTAGAATCACGCAATTAAAGTACAACATTTACGATTGGTTCTTGAAAAATTCCTTGAAGGAGAATCCTATACTTCCAGTAAAGGTTGTTCAGTCTTGTTATGATTAGCCCCAGATTACTCGCTCAGTGAGATTTAAAATGTGGTATTGGTCGCATACTGTCCATAACAATTTCTCCTATGCATTGTATCACAGCAGTAATCCATTACCAACAAGTATATTTGAGGCAGACTGTGAATTGACTCCACCTCCAGTGTTTAACTCTTAGCCCGCCTAAAGTTTGGGTCTAGTTCTACTCAACACCCAGGAATCCAAGTAAGAAAACAAACCTTCCGGTGTAGTAATTTAAAAGGAACTTGCTGTATGGATCTTACAGTACTGGTACACTTTCGAGGTAAGCTTTATTTACTTAAAGGAATAGGTCATTAACAGTTATAAAAAAGTAAAATAAATAAAAAAAAAAAAGCTTTTCTGTAGCTCTTCTCGCATCGCTGCACATTAAACTTAGTTTTTTTACAATTTACACTGTGCCTTTCATTTATGAGCGGCATGGACTACATGTCATGCTATTCAAAATATATTAATTGCCTGTAAAGAGTTTAAAGAACACTTATTAAGAGACTACATTCAACTTATAAGGAAGCTTTGATCATTTAAGTCTACCCCTTGTTTCCGTAGCCTACGCAACCAGTGTTTTTTTTTTTTTTTATACAGGATTTCAGAAATCAGTTACAGGTTAATAAGCATTTTTCTTGTAAAATGAAAGCTATGGTGTCAAGGAAAAATACCCCCCCCCCACCCCCAGCCCCACCCCCCTTATCAATGGCTGAAACAGGGGTGAAGCTGTAAACGGTGCAGAGATAAGGGGCCCAAGTGGGGACCTCTGCACCCAAAATTAATTTTTTTAAGGCAGATCATGGGAAAAGGGAACTATTTCCCATGCTTGCATTAGGGCACATGGCACCAGTGATATACCAAACACTAAGAAAACCTCATTTTGGGGGAAGTGTGGCTAGCAAGATGGCGGAGTGGACATGCAGCCCTGTAGCTCCGTCAGTGCCTAACGTTATCCTGAAGTAATCTGGCACCGCCAAGACGCATCGGACCCTCAAAATCACCTCAACCCTGTAACCCCAGGTGCTTCCCTGACACCTTAGTGAATCAGTGGGACTTGGAGGTGAGCCCGGCTGCAGCGACGCTGAATATAAGGTGTAGTGAAGAGTCAGAGTAAATGGCGGCCATTCCGGCCACCGAGAAAGGAGAGAAGGAGGTAGCAACCCAGCAGGGAAGCATCCCGGCAACACACCGACATACCTGGGCCCTGAAAGGGACCCCCCAAAAATCCCCGTGGATTGATCTTTCAAAGGGACCCACATACAGTGGGTCAGAAGCGAGAGAGGAGACGACTGACAGACACCGAGGGAAGGAGGCCAGAGATCAGGCGATTGACTACGTGTGAAAGAAAAACCCAGGAAGCAGAGGGTGGATAATCCGCCAGTCCAAACTGCACAACACATGGCAGCAAACAGTGGAGAGGAGCGGAATACTAGAACCTGAGGTGGGGAAGCAAAATACACCCAGCAATAGTCACCAAGGGCCCCAGGTCAGGGAACAGTGCTATTGGACAACCGGTGGTATGACTGGTGGCAGGCAGCAAGAGACAATACGCTGATCGTATTGACTGAACAGCGGTGTGTCTCAGAGCCTAAACCCCTCTCAACTTACCCCAGATAAAGAGGGAACGGGCACGGGCTTAAGCAATAAAGAATGGAAGTAAAGAAGTGTGGAACACGGAGCCCCACCTGGGGAGATCGTTCACTGCTCCAGTAGCTGAGATCCTAAAGGCGGTCAGGGACTTTGTACTGATAGGCCCGTGAAGTGAGGAACAGCCTTGTAAAGATACAGACCCGGCGGGCTACCTTTACATCAGAACACTGTTTTTACAGTCTGTGAGAAGGTCTAAGATGGGAGGTGGAGTGCCCACGAACGGGCCTGGTTGTAATCCTAAACCCCAGAACATCCCCTTGGGAACTACTACAGGCCAGAACAATGAAGGTGCAGGCCAATCCGTACACGGCACTAGGCCTGAAGACGGCAGAAGCTGACACATAGGGAGAAGACAAAGAAGCAACGGTCTTCTCAAGATGGAAAGAGACAAAGTCCTAAAACTGCCCGCCAACAGAAAATACATATACCAAAATGGTGGAGAATATGCCAGAGTCTGAAATATCACCCACAATGCCAGACAACGCAGCACTCCTCAATGCAATCCAGCTGTCTAAAGTGGAGCTAAAGGCATAGATTGGAGAAGTACGGTCAGAAGTGTCGCTGTCAAGGCAAGATCTTCGTAATGTGGTTGATCGAGTAACAGCAGCAGAGAGAAGAGTTCCGAACTAGAAGATGTGTTGCAGGGCATGGGGCAAGATGTTAAGGGACTAAAAGCAGTGACTAAAGACCTATTCTGGAGGGTGAACGATGCAGAAAACCCGGCAAGACTAAACAACCTTAGACTCATGGGCTTTCCAAAAGAATTAGAGAAATCCAACAAGGTGAACGTCCTGGGACAATGGCTTCAATCCAACTTTAAAGAGGATGGCTTCTCTACCTACTTTGTGATCAAGAATGCTCACAGGGCACTGGGAGCCAGAACAATGCCAGCAAGCCTCCTACGAGTCATCATTGCCAGACTACTGAATTTGCAAGGCAGAGACATGATCCTCAGAGAGGCGAGGTGGCTAGGAGACATCAAATTTGAATAATCCACTATAAATTTATTCCCTGATTACTCTTGGGAAGTTAAAAAACAAAGGCGAACATTTGACGCCGTGAAAGTAAAACTTCGGGAACTCAGACTGTATTAAATGCTGTTTTTCCCTGTTTAACTGAAAGTAATCTACAGGGGTAAATCCCACTCCTTTATCATACCAGTGTACACATGAAGATGGCTTGAAGAGAGACTGGAGCTTAAGCCACTGCAGAACAAGGAACAGCCGCATATGGAGAAAGACTGGGGGCCAGACCCAAACTCTGGGCCACAAGCAAGAAACGTAAATGCTCCAGATGAGACAGAGGCGTTGCACTGGGGCGATGACATAGCAACAGAACAGCCAGAGGTAGCTCTTCAGCCTCAGAGAAAGAGTCTAGATCACAAGGAAGCCAGAAATCCCAAACAGATGGAGAGGAAGGGACACATTGTGAAGAGACTAAGGAGGAAGTGATGAACCACAGAGTTGAGAAAGGAAAACTGAACATTGACCAGAGGGACACTGATCAGGAAGACTTTGAACAACTTGAAACGTGAGGGGGTGGGGGCAAGGGTGCCGAATGCAGTAGAGGGAGGAGAAGCAAGAAGATTATGGCCCATGAGGGAGCCACACAAAAAGCAGAACTATCCAGTGGGAGAGAGTCCCGCTAGGCTTCTTTCAATTCTATAAGAACCTTAGGACTTGAATGTATTGTTACAGATAGGAACAGTTGAGGTAAAGACGGGAGTTTGAACTGAGTGGTTAACAGTGTGAATGATTGAAGATCTTACTCTGCCTTGGTGCAGGGGAGGGACAGAGAGAGCGCATGGGTTGCAGAGAAAAGTGACTGATTCAGTTTATGGTTTAATTTGAGAACAAAAAGCATGAACATGGGGGTGGGAGGAATACAGACCTCTCAGGCACTAGATGCAACGTAGATGTCCAGTTGACAGGTAGGGATGCGAGAACTAGGGGTGGAGGGGGAGAGTTATTGGAGTTCAGTTGTTGTCTTTGGAGAATAATGTGGTTGAGTTTATGATGTGAAAAACACATGAACAAACAGAGAGGAAATGCATCAGGGAGGTCAGTCTGATAATGTCAAGACAAACAGATAGGGACTGAGGCACAAAAGAGACAAGGATACTTCATAATGGCCTGGAATGTGAAGGGACTGGGGAATAAGGTCAAGCGTGGACTGGTAGCCACATATATGAGACAGCTCAAGCCAGATGTGATCCTGTTCAGGAGACCCGCCTACTCTTAAAGAGAGGGGCATACACCGTGTTAGCACACAATGGATTTAACAATGGACCTTGGGAGGTGGCAATACTAGTTAGGAAATCTCCCCCATTCCAGATCCAAAAGTCATGGATTGATCCCAATGGCACATATGCTGCAGTACAGGGTAGGAGAGGTATCACTCTAATCAGTGTACATGTGCCCCTGCATCTGAAAAAAGTAAACCCAAGATAAGATAGCTGAGATCATTTTTGAGGCGGATTTCCCCATACATTTAATGGGGGCGGGGGTGGACTTTAATAATGTAATGGACCAGGAAATGGACCATTCAAGCCAGCCCTGACTTTCCCAAGAGAGACACCTTTGATACACTTCATGAATACCCTATGTGTCTCAGATTCATGGCATAGGTACCATCCAGGAGACAGAGGATGCTGGGTTCCAGATTAGACTAAGGCGGTCATATGAACACGGCGGTGAACACCGCCGACTGCCGTGGCGACGGTGAACAGAAGACCGCCATTGGCGGTGAACAGAAACCCGCCATATAATGAACCAAAAACATGATTCCAACAAAAATCACCAGTCCACCAGTCTCCGCCAGGACCTTGTCGGTGGAAATGCTGGATCTCACACCCCGCCACTGCCGAGCACAGCTACATCCCGCCCTCCAAATAATGATGCACAAATCACCTTGGCGGTCAGTGGAAGGCAAACGACCATTGGCGGTGCAGACCACCACGGGCGGCAAGTGGACCCAACAGTAAGAAGTGCACACATTGGATACGTTAGAAACCCACACACCTGACACACATCCACAACACCATAAAACACTCACAGACACACCCCACAATCCTTTGCAACAAAAGTAGGCCAACAAAGACAGAGATCACCAGAAGCAGACACCGAATGCCACAATCCACAATACTTACACCCAACCTCAGAATAGCACCCTCACCGACATCCACACCAGACACCATTCACGACACTCACCATGGCACCCCCCAAACACCCACGCTTCACAGAAAGGGACCTAAGGACCATGGTGGACGAGATACTGAAGGTCGAGCCACAAATATTCGGGGCTCAGGTGCAGCACACACCCATCACCAGGAAGATGGAGCTATGGCAGACGATTGTCCACAGGGTCAATGCAGTGGGACACCATCCACGCACCAGGGATGACATCCGCAAGAGATGGAACGACCTGTGGGGGAAGGTCAGGGCCATGGCATCCAGGCACCACATTACAGTCCGGAAGACTGGGGGAGGACCTCCACCAACACCACCCGACTACACTGACTGGGAGGAAAAGGTACTGGCTATCCTGCACCCTGAGGGCCTCACTGGACTCAATGGAGGAATGGACTTGGGTAAGTAGTCTACATCTACCCCATATCCATCACACCTGTAATGCATACACCACCCCACCCCTCCAACACCCACCAGGACCACTACCCCACCCAGCCCACAGGCACTGAATCCACTACCCCTGCATGTCCACAAACCCACTAACAGGCCCACATCCCTCCCCCTGTGCACAGCCACCCACCCCTGCAGGGAAACACAATGGCCTATAACACCCACAATGCACCTCCATATCCTAAGTTAAAAGCAATGCTAACCCCACTAAAGCATCCTTCATGGCCCCAAAGTGTGTAAGCTGCACAAACCCGCCCAGGAGCCTGCCCCCCACCCGACCATGCAAATGTAACAGACATGTCCATTTCCCCCAACAGGCACCACCACCCATGCCACCCTGACGGACAGGACAAGGAGTGGCAGTGCCCCCCAGGGAGACAGAGGCACCTCACAGGACACTGGGGATGGATCCCTGGACACTGATTAGCAGGCTGGCCCCTCACACAGTCCTGGACTGTCACCATCCAGCAGCCCCACCCAGGATACCACTGACACCCCAAGCACAGAGGCAAGAACATCAGCCCAGGGCAACCGTTGCCAAACCTGTGTATCTAGGCCACAGACTGGTGGAACACAGGTACAGAGGCCATAGTCACCCCCTACCAACAGACAGGAAAATGATGGCCCCAGTACAAGTGGTAACACCAGACCTGTGCAGGGGGCACAGGCACAGGGAGCTAGGCCAATTGGGAGGGCATCACTGGCCCAGGGGGGAGGCCACAGGATAGATGCTGCAGCCCAAAATGTGATTTCTGAGGTCCTGGGAGCCTACCACCATACCCAGGACAGATTGGCCCAGAAAGCACACAAACAAGAGGCCATGGAGCAGTGGAAACTGCACAATGGCCAGCATAGCAGGTGTGCTACAGCAGCTGGTCCAAACACAGCCTGAGGCCCACACAGAACAGGAAGCACCCACTACAGCACAGGAGACAGATCGGACAATAAGAGCATCAGCAGCAACTTCACATGTACTACCATCTGAGGAAACACAGGGGACATCCATCTCATTCCCTACAGCCCAACAACAGGTGCCCAAACAGACCCTCAGGCCAAGATATGGGACAGGAACACCTGCCAAGAACAAGGCCCCCCCTAAGAAGTGACTCTGCAAAAAACTGTCCACCAACTATTCCACCCAATCAACCACCAAACAGTGCTAACAATAATTAAAAACTCATGTAAGCATTGATGGACCTACCAATACTTACAACAATGCTGCCACCATGTTGCCATTTTGGATAACCACCATTGACCCAATGCCATCACTGTACTGTGCACGATTTTATCCCTGCACTAAATAAAACACATATCACTCCTGTTACAATGTCCCCTGTCATTATGTGTGAACAAAGTGAAGTATGGATGCAACTGGTTGATAACTCCTTTATTTGTACCTGTGTAGCATGAAATGCACCACTCGCCTTACATGTTGTTTTTCCTAAATATGTTTAGAAAAAATACACTAAATTGTATTCTGTCCTATGCAGACCTGGACACAGTGGCAATTAGTATATTTCAGCCCTCCCTCCCCATAGATGACAAGGCACACTGACACACAGACACCAATCTCATCCAATTGTCCCACATAGTTACTGGAAGTAGAGTTGTATCAGTTGGGTCCTGGGATTTTCATCTTCCCCTTCCTCATCATCACCATCACTCTTGCCTCCTCTCTGAGGAAGCTGGTCTGGATATACAGCACCTTCCTCCTGCAAGAGGGGGATAGAATTTCTCACAGCCACGTTGTGCAGCATGCAGCAGGCCACCACTATTTTACACACCTTTTCAGGCCCATAGGCCAGAGAACCGCCAGATTTATGTAGACAACAAAATCTAGCCTTCAGGAGACCTACTGTGTGCTCTATCACCCTCCAAGTACGTCCATGGGCTTCATTGTAATTCCTCTCTGCATCTGTTCCAGGATTCCTCACTGGTGTAAGGAGTCAACACAAGTTGGGATAGCCAGAATCACCTAGAAAAAGGTTAACAACACAACTTAAAATGACAAGCCTCAGAGGCAGACAGGCTGACTGTCTGCAGGGTGGCAATAAGTGACAAACACCTACCTATGATCCACCCTCTGTCCTCTTGTAGTTGTTCCATCTTCTGTGGCACACTACAGTTCCTCAGCACAAATGAATCATGGCCTGAACCAGGGAACATGGCATTCACATGTGTGAGGTACTGGTCTGCAGTACACACCAATTGAATGTTCATGGAATGAAAGTTCTTCTGGTTTCTGTACACCTGTTCACTTATTCTTGGGGGGAATTTAGGTATGTGGGTGCCATTGATGGCACCTATCACGTGGGGTATATTGGCAAAGGCATAGAAGTCCGACTTGATGGCAAGGAGGTCAGTACTTTGGGGAAACCTCACATAGGACTGCAGGTGTCGTACAAATGTATTCAGGAATCTTGTCAGTATAATGCTAAACATTGGCTGTGAAAAACCTGCACCCATGCCCACTGTCACTTGAAATGAGCCTGTGGCCAGGAAATGGAGTGCAGAAAGCACCCGCACTTCAGTAGAGATGGCATGCTGATTACGATTTGCCGGAGTCAGCGCAGGATCCAGTAATGCAAAAAGTTCAACTAAAGCTGCACAGGTGAGTCTGTAATTGATAATGTTACACTCCACCATGGTCCGCAAATCCACAAGTGGTCTGTACACCGATGGTGCCCTTCCTCGCCACAAGGGTCTGTACCTAGGAGGAGTTGGAAACACATGTGAGGAACACACATACATGGGCACACATTGTCAGTCATTGAGCACTGCTGGCTTGATTGTCGCGACAAATGCATAATGTGTAGGACATCAACTTACCCACAATGATAGATCATGGCTTGTCAGGTGAGGTAATATTAATTGTCACATGCCTATGTGTGTTTGGGGAACAGCAGGGCCTGCATTGTGAAGATGGGAGTTTTATAAATGTGTAGTTTTTGCCAAAATGTCTGCTCCATGTAATCCAAAACTGTTGTTGTGGAAGTTACCTCATACCGCTAGTGGTTGACGTAACAGCGTAAGGCGGTGTTTACCGGCGTGTGCAAATTCATTGGTTAACCTGGATGTCAATGGGGAATCCTAGCGTATCATGATCGCCGCCGGCGGTGACGGTTCACACCGCTGCGGTTCGTACACAAACTTGTCACCCCAACTTCACTTGACTCCCTGATCTTGTGCAAGCAGGTACTCCACTTAGTGTACTGCTGTGTCCTGCCTCTGGTCATGGAAGTGGCACGTGTTGCAGGGGAAAGGGCCCCGGCCTTCACCCAAGAGGAATTGGAGAGGCCCGTGGACAGGGTCCTGCCCCTGTACGCCAAGCTCTACCAACAGCAAGAGGTACAGGTGAGTAGGAGGATTGTGGGCTATGGATGTGTGTAATGGTAGGTGTTGGCAGCATACATGAGTGCACCTATGACCCTGGATGGGCCAGGGTTCCAGACATTCTGGGTGTGTATGTGCTGATAGTCTGTTTGTACTGTCCATCCCATAGAGGACGTATAGCCAGCTGTATATGTTTGGCCAGTGCCTGACCTCTGTGTTACATTTACGTGTGTCCCTTTTAGGTAAGCGCCCACCAGAAAAGGGCACTTTGCCATGCATCGCCAAGGAGGTGCGGACCCTGGGGGTCTACAACCAGCGGAGCACCCACAGCAGGAAGAGGTGGGAGGACCTGCGGCGCGGGGTGAAAAATCTGCAAGGCCCAGCTGGGGAAGTCCTCCCAACGGGGAAGGGGTGCCCGTCGGGCACTGACCCCCCCCTTATACAATGCATCCTGGCGGTGGCATACCCAGACCTGGATGGGCGCTTGAAGGCTACACAGCAGTCACAAGGGGGTGAGTACACATACCATATATTTGACCCTTGATGGATGTCTGTGGGTGCATTTGGGTTTATAATGCTTAGTTGCAGGGACTCTGACAGATGCCCATCTACATTATGGCCCCCGTTGGGAGTAGGGGTGTTTTGGTCAGGTCTCCTACACGTCGGGTCCTTAAGTTGTTTGGGGAATGGCTGTACAGCAGGGTTCTGGGCACTAGTCAGGGGCATAGCCATAGGTATAGCTGTAGGTGCTGCCTGTTGGAGGGTCTTCTAGATGGATGTACGTATGAACCACTATGTTCACTCCATTCAGCTATTTGCAAATGTCTGTGCTTTTGTCTCCCCATCCCTGTTCTCTTGTGTTGTCTGTGTACATCAGCATCATCTGGCGAGGGAGCTGAGGCACCGGCGATTGGGGATGCAGCGGTCCACGGATCCTCGGAGGCAGAGTCGTCCGATGCCAAGGGGACCAGTGGGTTGGAGGGTGAGGGGAGTACTACGTGGGAGGCAACAAACACTGGAGGTAGTGACTCCGATACCTCCTCCGATGGGGGCTCCCTGGTGGTGGCGGACCCTAGTGGGCCCACACCTACTGTGTCATCTTCCACCCCCCCCCATACCATCGTTGCCCTCACCATTTGCTCCCCACCGAGTTGCCCGTGCCCGCTCACCCAGAAGGGTGGGTGTCTCCTTCGCCACAGGCACCTCTTCCCCTGCCCCAGTCAGCCCTGCTGCCCTCACGGAGGAGGCTATTGACCTCCTGAGAACCATCTCTGTAGGGCAGACAACCATTGTTAATGCCATCCAAGGGCTAGCATCAGAGATGCAGCAGACCAATGCCTATCTGGATGGCATTCACAGTGCCGTGTCTGGCCTACAGAGATCTTTTCAGGCTCCGGCCTCCTCTTTGACGGCAGCCAGTGTACCTGGTCATCCCGTCCCCCCTCCAACTTCCTCTACCCCTTCCAGCACCCCACTCCCTTCACCCATCCAAACCACACATTCTGACACGCAGGCACAAACCTCAACACACAAGAAGCACACTTCAAAACACAAGCACCACACCTCCCACCACAAGAATTCACACAGCCAACATACACATGCACACACAGCAACATCCACTTCCCCCAGTGTGCCCACTTGTTCCACCTCCCTGTCTGTTCCCTCTACATACACACCTCCAGGTACTGCACCTTCATTCACTGTTGCTGAGCCCATTCCTGCAGTCACCACAATAGCACACATCCATACATGCACCCCAGGCACCATACCTGCACTCACCACAACTACTTTAGTTGACACATGCAGAACACTCAACAGACTTGCAGACACCCAGACAACATCCATTCACACTGGCAGCCTGTCTTGTCCCACTGTGTCCACTCCCCCTCCTTCAAAAACACCCAAATGCACCACAACACCCACCCCTCACACCTCAGCATACGGTCCAGTCACCTGAACCCACAACACGCACACCTACACCACCTAAGACCACACCCTCTACCTCCACTCCCACACCTTCCTCCAGGCCCAACCCAATTGCACCTCTCCCATTCTGACCTATTCCAACCCACTGGCCCACCCCGTCTCGTCCCTAAACGTGCACACTTCCTTGTCCTTTCCAATCGTTCCACGTCACAGCCCGCCCTTGACATTCCTGTGCCCCTTCCCCAGAGAGGAAGAAGCCCCATGCTGAGCCTATTCCATCTGGCTCCACCCGGTCCAAGCACACTCCCCCACCTTCCAAGGCCAAACCCCCTCCACCTTCTGACCGCAAATACAAGCCCCCACCCTGTCGTAAATCCCAACCCCCACCACACCCTGCCCCTGCTCCCTGAGGTGCCTGGATGCCCCATTGTTGCCCCTATGAGGTGGAGTACAATACCACTTGTGGGAGTCAGGTTGGGGCCATTGTGGCCCTTGGGACTTCTAGCACTATGGACTGGCCATTGGCCTTATTTACAAATCGTTTGCTCAGAGAGCTGAATTAAAAGTTAATGTGTGGCCTATGTTTTGGCGGCACACTCTGGATCCCTGGTCTCTCGTTTCATTGTTTGTGGGTGTGGGGCACATGTATGTACTTTGGACAGGTTGGATTTGCCTTCTGTCGGGTAAGTCCCTCTTGCTGTGGGGTGTATGGCTTGTGCTGCTGTGAAGGGTTGTGGGTGCGTTGCGGAGTGGGTATGTAACTGTGCGCTTTCTTCCCTTGTTTCGTAGGTTGCAGTACTTACCGTTGTCGTCTTTGTCGGCGGTCTCGGTCGTGGAGGTATACGGCAAGGAGAAGGGCTGGCATGATCTGCAGCTCTCTATCCATGTCTGCTTCGGTGTGTTGTGTTAGCCTCCGGTGAGTGTTTCATTACATTTGGTTTGTTTCCGCCTGGCTTTGTGTGGCGGTGGTTCCCGCCCCGGAAATGACGGTGGTCTAGTGGCTCATTATTTGATGGGTGGGTTGGGCCTTTCCGTCGGCCTGTGGGTGGGCTCTGCCATCGTTGTCGGCACTCCTCTGCTGGCGGTGGGTGGTTTTCAAGATGCCTGTGTTTCAGTTGGTTCATTATTTGGCGGTCCGGACCGCTCCTCTGCTGGCGGTTTTTACCGCCACCGGCGGCGGTGTGGTCTTTAACGCTGTGTTCATAATGAGGGCCTATATCTTTGCCCCGGCAGGGGAGGTGGGAAAAAATAGCCAGGGCTAAGTATCTGGTCAAGGACCTATCTCCCCACTCACCACTTTGGCTCACCATGCGAAAATATACACGTCAAAAGAGAACGGGATGGAGGCTGAATGTCTGGGAGCTAAGCGACAAGACAGTATCGTGGAAGCCTAGAAAAGACACAGAAGTACACTTTACGGAACAAAAGGAGTCAGCAATCACACTATCGGAGGCCTTCAAGACGGTATTTTGAGAAAAAGCACAGAATATCATAGCACAGAAATGTAAGAAGGAACACACGGAAAAAGAGTCCAAAGAATGACGCTTAGTGCAGCTAAGAGAGGCCCCAGGGACAGCAGGGATGTGGAATTCCTATCGCCCGACGCCCGGGACATCTTGTTTGGGGTCAAGGGCAACAAGTTTTTATGTTTACTTTGTCCTTGGGACAAGTAGGCCCAACCCCCTGCAGCACAAGCCCTTTGGCTGCCTGATTACAGAGAGTGGACCTCTCTGCATTTGAGGTAATGTGTTTCCAAAAGACAATGCTGTTCGAACTTGTATTTATGGTTCATTATTTGAAAGCCTTCATTATTAGGGTGAGTGCTGTAAATAAATGCTTTAAGGTCACACTTCACTACTAACGTTGGTTCCAGTACAAAAAAAAAAAACGTGTATACACATGTTTGAAAAGTTTAGGCTATGAGGCTAAGTATAATGCTCCCAGAATGCTCTCTGATTATATGCAAATGAAGTGTCATTTAGTAAAATGTGTTGATGCATGCTAGTATTTCCCAAAAATATTTCTAATGGAAAATCAGTGTAACCATTTTCAACACGATTATGGGAAGCATGAAAATAAACAAACATTGACAAAGCCAACTGATCTGACATATTTTTATAAGTCTTTTAGTTTCATCAATGCGTGTCTTGTTTTGACATGGCTTTTGTAACACTTTATTGTTGTGGGAGCTACCAGGTCCTCAACATTGTAACAAACACTGGCAAACCCCCCCCCCCCAAAAAAAAGTTTTGAACTCTAAAAGCACACCAGCGGCATAACAAAGGCCCAGCAGCCGCCCTCCAGGGGGCCCCTTCAGCACAGCACCTGCCCTGAGTGAGTCTGGAGAGGGGGCTCATCCATGTTCTTTACAAAGGGGCACCCTCCAGTTTCGTTACGTCACTGATTGCCACTGTAGTTCCTGACACTGAACAAAACTACTTTGTGTGGCAATATGCTCCTTGTGGAAGAGCAGAATGTGATCACTCACAGTAAAGCCGGCCGAAAGAGACAGAAATAGAAGTTTAATAAAAACAAAATGTCTTTGTTAACACCAGACCTAATTAGGGACCAAGACCCACATGTAGGTAGCTTTTTGCATGTCGCAAACAGCGACTTTCGCTGTTTACGACATGCAAAAAGCACATTGCGATGCACAAACCCAGTTTTGCGATTCGGTAACCTGGTTACAGAATCGCAAAACGGGTTTGCGATTCGCAATTAGTAAGGGGTGTTCCCTTCCTAATTGCGACTCGCAGTGCAATGTAGGATTGTTTTGTGACCGCGGGCGCAAACCAATCGCAGTTTGCACCCATTTCAAATGGGTGCTAACACTTTCGCAAAAGGGAAGGGATCCCCATGGGACCCCTTCCCCATTGTGAATGTCACTGTAAACATTTTTGCAGAGCAGGCAGTGGTCCTGTGGACCACTGCCTGCTCTGAAAAAATGAAACAAAAACGTTTCATTTGTCATTTTTCATTTTTGTTATGCATATCGTTTTCCTTTGAGGAAAACTGGCTTCAATACAAAAAAAAAAAACTGCTTTATTGAAAAGCAGTCACAGACATGGTGGTCTGCTGTCTGCAGCAGGCCCCCATCCCTGTGAGGGCCGCCATTCGCGAGGGGGTCGCAAATTGCGACCCACCTCATGATTATTCATGAGATGGGCATTTGCGAAGCCCTTGCGAATCACAGATGGTGTCAGGGACACCATCCTACATTCGGATTTGCGACTCGCAATTTGCAGGTCGCAAATCTGAACCTACCTACATGTGGCCCCAAATTCTTAAAGAAAGTCACAAAAGTGCACCCATGGTATATGTCATACCCCTATAAAATATTTGTGAACTGTATTTTAGCATGGGTAAATACGATGTGTAGATTTGCTCATGTAAAAATCTATTGAGCATTTGCAAGTTCATTTTCCCTCCAGCCACTTTCTTCCCAACCCTGGAAGAAGTTCTAATTCTGCCATTGTCAGGAGTAAATGTCCAACCTTTCTTATTATGGGAAAATATTAGAGAGAAGCTGGTAAAAATCTTTAAAACATGCAGGTTAGTAGGTTTGCAGACTCAAAGGCATTCCAGCCCTAGAACTATTGCTTACTGCTTCCTCCAGCCCCAGTATGTAGATCTGCAGAAAGGTGGCAAAATAAGGAAATTGCTACAGTAGGGATTGAAACTGCAATTATTCAAGCCCTACTATGGTAGTAGCCCTGGCATAATCAGAGAGGCTATTATCAGAGCACTTACATAATGAGATTGCTGCCATAATTTGTCGCCACACTACATGGCACCAAAGGGACAAGTAGATCTTTTTACAGGACAAGTAGATTTGAGAAGCAACCTGTCCACTGGACAAGTAGATATTTTAATAAATTCCACACCCCTGGACAGGATGAGACCCTTTCACCCACTTTAGGATAGCTATCCTCCAGAAAGAGTACCAAATGCTAGCTCAGAACATAACACTAAACCAGATCTTAGTGATAAAGCACCACCTGTACACTAGAGGAGACAAGTCTGGCAAGCTACTGGCCTGGTTTAAACTGAAAGATGTCGAGGCACACTGGGTTCACAACATATCGGGTAGAAACCGAATCATAGGACACAGATCAGGGAATAGCTGACGAGTTTGCTCGGTATTAGGAGGACCGCTATAGGGTGAGACACCTGGCAGGGGCTCAACAAATAAAAGTATATTTAGCCAGAGTTAACATACTGACTCTTGCAACAGAAGACTGAGTAACCCTAGAGGCAGAAATTACATTGCCAGACAAACTGGCCACAATAGCCAAGCTAAAATCGGGCAAGGTACCCAAACCTAATGGAATACCAAGGGAATTCTATAAAAGAAACGCCAATGTCCTAGGACCCCACCAACCTAAACTGTATCCTGAGGCAAGAATTGAGGGACATCTACCATCAGACCTTCGCCGGGCCACAATAGTGGTACTGTATAAACCCGGAAAGCCTACTACGCAGTGCCGGTCATATTGCCTGACCTCACTCCTCAACATATAAACTAAGATCGTGGTGACGATCTTAGCCACATGGCTGATCGCAGGCCTATTCCAACTAATACACAAGGACCAGTTGGGTTTTCTGCCAATGATATCAACCAGATTCAATGGTTGAAGGCTCCACAACTGGCTGGCAAGGGCCCAAACAATAAGGGACCCACATATATTCCTCCACTACACGCTGGAAAGGCTTTTGATGTGGTACACTGGCCCTTTTGACACAGGTCCTGAAGAGATTTGGCTTCAGACCCACGTCTCAGGCTTGAATAGCATTGCTATATAGGAACCCAATGGCAGTTGTGAGGGTAAATTTGATTTTGTCAGCAGAGTTCCTCACTGAGAGGAGTAAAAGGCAAGACTTCTCTAGGTCACCCCTCCTGTTTGTTCTCTCACTGAAACTGCTAGCTGGCGTAGTACAGGCCCACCATGGCATGATAGGCTTTCACATAGAGGCGATCACAGGGAGGAAAATAAGATCTCAATTTATGCAGTTGACACCCTACTGTATATGTCACCCGACCACAAAAGACATTGCTGATGATATTCCAGATCTTTGAGCAACATGGCAATCATGCAGGATACACCATAAATTGGGACAAGTCAAGCTTATACCCAGTGGAGGGGAACTAGACATGGTGGATATACCAGAGAGACTGCATAGAGACAGAGAAGGATTAAATTACCTGGGGATATATTTGACATCAGGTAGGGAACGTGGACTAGATCAGAATCTCCGGAGAATAGTGGCGGACGTCCGGGGAGATGTAGACCCCTGAAGGGCACTGCCCTTAACGCGGTTAGGAAGGGCAGCCATGTTTAAAATGATTAACCTACCAAAACTGTTAAATATTCTCCAAAACATGTATCATAAGATCTCAGATGAGATTTTTTACAAAAATAGATGGCAAGGCCCCGAATTTACTTTGGATTAGGGGCCACCCAGGGTGGCATTGAGGACGCTACAAAGAGGTCAATTTAACAGTGGCATTGCTCTCCCAGATGTCAAGGACGTACTACTGAGCGTCACACTTAATAATAATTAATGACTCAGGACATGCCGGAGATCATCACACTACATACATTTATCAACATGGGTGGGGGGAGGTGGGGGGGGGGGGGGTGACGACAGATGCCTGGACAAAGGCAGCGAAATGCATGGGCTGGGACAACATGATAGCCTAGGAAACACGCTTAGGGCATGGGTCGAGACTGAAAGAAATGGGAAAATTACAAGCATTTGGAGAATGGGACCTGACTGGACTATACAAGTTAGGTGATCTCTTGAAAGACGGGACCTGGTGCATTTCAGCTCCTTTCTGCAAGATTACCAGCCTAATGCCAAACAATACTTCAAAT